>NC_064411.1:56440000-56535000 GCF_023375975.1 Astyanax mexicanus | reverse complement strand
GAGTTGTACATATATATATATATATATATATATAACATCTAAACTGAAAACTTTAAAGGAAGAGGAAGAAAAAAAACCTTTTAGCTTTCAATTAAAGTCGATACAAAACAATGTTGTAGCATAATAAAAAGTAATCAATAATAGCAGTAATGAAAAAAAAATGAAATGAGGAGTGTGAAAACATATAAATTAGAAAATAAATATATATGGGACGTAAAACCATAAATAAAGTAATAAATTCAGTGTATGAACAAACAAATATATAAATATAATTTGTATTTTTACAATGTCTTCTTTTCATTTTTGCAGTTATATATTTCTCTATCAATTTATTTCTGTATTATTTTATATTTTATATATATATATATATATATATATTTTTTTTTTTATATTTGCATTGCTTTTTTGGACTCCCTTTTCTCTCTAATAGAGAATAAGAACTTAATTAAAGCTGCAAAATGCAAAATTTTCCTGCTTCCAAAATCTCTTATCTCGTCAAATTGTCAATATATTTTTTATATATTTATATATTTATTACATATTTATAAATAAACCTGGTAAAAATAGAGCAAGAGTGATTTTGTGGAAAGAACCATAGACCTACATTATTCTAACTTGTGTAAAAACGTACTAACATTAAATATTGCTTCTGTTAGAGATGGCGTATATATTTCTCTTATATTTCCATTATTTCACTGCAGTTTCCTCCTGAGTTATTATATAATCTACAGAACAGCAGTCGCTGGCTCATTGTTGAGTTGTCAGATTGAATTATCCTCGTTTCAGTATGCGTTGGGGGCGTGGCCAATCATTACTGCACTCCGCTGGGTTCTGTTGTGTAACGAATTAGACGATGTCATGCGGTGGGCGGAGCCTCGCTGATTATTGGTAGACACTGGAGTAAACGCTGAGGTCACATTCCTCCGTCCTGAATTCCTCACGCTCATTAAAATATGACTTACATTCACCTCTGACCTCTTTATTGGCTCACAGTTCTGTACGAGACTCCGCCCCCAGACTGAGGCCCTCAGCTCATTAACCCTGTACTTCCTGCTGTACTGTGGGGGATCCAATCAGAGTGTGCGCTGTGTGTAATATTTAACTAATCTAAAGCTGCCCTCAGAGCAGCCAATGAGCTGTATGAAAATGCTGGTGAGTATATTGGAATAATATTGGTATATATATATATTGGTATGATATTGATATATTGGGTCAGTGTGTGAGTTTATGTCACAGTTTTAAATTATATATACCGGTACTGCTTTAATTGTTAATAGTTTCTCACATTTAGAGCTAAATACTCATAATTATGGATTGTTTTTTTTTAAGTAGAACAATGAAATAATATTATTTCCCAACTAAATAATACTAAATTTTGATATTACCCAAGTAAATGATACTAAATATTAATAATACTTAAGTAAATGCTAATTCTTAATGGAACTACCCAACACAGTGACCCTAGAAAATGACACTACTCAACAAAATGATACTAAATAATTGTACTACCCTTGTAAATTATACATATTAATGTCACTGCCCAACAAAATGACACAACAATGAGACTACCCAATAAAATGATAGAAAATATTGGTACTACCCAATGAAATGATAGTAAACATTGGCGCTATCCAATAGAATGGTAAGAAATAATGGCAAAACCCATAAACTTATAGCAAATAATGACACTACCCTATAAAATGATACTAAACAATGACACTATTCAATAAAATGATGGCAAATATGGAACTACTCAATAAAATTACAGCAAATAATGGTACTAGCCAATAAAATGATAGTAAATAATAGAACTACTCAAACGAATGATAGCAAATAATAGAACTACCCAATAAAATGTTTAAAAAATGTTGGTACTACCCAATAAAATGACAGAAAATATTTCCACTACCCAATAAAGTAATAGAAAATATTGCCACTACCCAATAAAATGATTAAAAATATTGGTACTACCCAACAAAACGACCCTAAAAATGACACTACCCAGCAAAAAATAATTGAAAATATTGGTACTACCAAATAAAATTACTCTAAACAATGATACTACCCAAGAAAATGACCATAATGGCACTACCCAATAAAAAACAATAAATAATGCCACTACCTGAGTAAATTATACTATTCAATGTCACTACCCAATAAAATAATACTTAATAATTCCACTTCCCAAGTTAATGATACCTATTATTGATGCTACTCAATAAAAACACACTAAACAATTCCACTACCCAACAAAATGACACAAAATAATGACATTACTTACTGAACAATACTAAATATTAATCATCAGGCCTAAAGCACCTTCAGTGGGGGTTCTAATGTTATGGCTGATTGAGTGTATTTCTCATTTTGTGAGACTGCTGTAAGAATCACAGGCTTGAATCACAGCATTTTATCACAACGCTAGGTGTTTTATATTGAGCGATATCAATAAAACCACTGTTAGCACCAGCTACGTCAGATTTACTCAGAAGATTTAAGATGATTTCACTCAGAAATCAGATTTCCAGCAGCATTATTCACCGTGCCGTAGATCACGTGACCCAGAAGCGACGGCGCCGATTAGCCGCTCATGCTAAAGCAGGCGAGTGCAGTGTTTGTGTGATTAAACTGTGTGTTTATTGTGTTTATTGTGTTTGAGCTGTTCACCGCGGGATAAGTGTGTATAACCAGAGCGGAGAACAGTGGGGGAAATAACAGGCCTGAGGAATAAACATGAAAAATGAAAGCTGGGTATAATTTGACCACTGCAATGTTTTAATAAATCAAATAGGGCCTGTTCACACTCGCACACGGGGACCCGGCACTCCCACTATAAATTAGAGAACAGAAGTAGGTGCCAGGCTATGGTAATTGGCTTTTCCGCCCGTTGTTACACTTTTCCCTATCCGGAGAGTTGTTATTCCAATCATAAAACACAATGACTGCACATAATGATATTGTCAGGGTGGAGGGACGGAGCCATTTGAATAAATTTGAGGAAGATTTAGCGGCGCTGCCTCTGCTGCCATATCCCACGCTATTCTTTATAGCTTTATTAAACCCACTTTTCCCAGAGTCGCCACTCTGTTCCAACACCTACCCAACAGAAATCCCATCCTGACTAGAGAAAACATCTTGAATATAGAAATAAAGCTAACAAATCTATTAAAAATGGCGTAATCTAATGCATGTTTTTGCTTTTTTTATCATACTTACATGTTTCAGACTATCAAACTATCAAACTATCAAACTCTGTAGAACCGATAAAATATCTTAAAAAAAAGGGTAAAAAATGACATTTCTAAGGCTTTTGGACTATTCACAAATGGAGAAAACACTAATGCAACACTGGTGAACCATCCCAGGAGTGACCGGCCAACCGAACAAAATTACTCCAAAAGGGCATGAAGAGCTCATCCAGGAGATCCCAAAGTCTAACTCAATTAAAAGAATGTAAAAAAAACTGTACTATAGAGAAAGTATGAGTGATTATACCACAATCTTACTCAAATAAAATAATTAAAACTGTACTATAGTGACTTGTATGGGTACTGCATCACAGTCTAACTCAATTAAAAGAAGGGAAAAAACTGCTATAGTGAAATTATGGTTACTGTGGGACAATCTAACTTAAGTAAAAGAGCAGAAACTGTACTAAAGATAAAGTATGAGTACTGTATCACAACCTAACTCAATTACAAAAGTGAATAAACTGTACTATAGTGAAAGTATGTGTGATATACCACAATCTAACTCAATTAAAAAATAACTGAAACTGTACTACAGTGACGTTTTAGGTGATGTGTCACAATCTAACTCAATTAAGAAAATGGAAACTTTACTATATTGAAAGTATAGGTGATGTATAACAATCTAACTCAATTCAAATAATTAAAACTGTACTATAGAGAAAGTATAGGTGAAGTATCACAATCTAACTCAATTTCAAAAGTGAATAAACTACTATAGTGACATTATAGGTGATATTTCACAATCTAACTCAATTAAAAAAGTGAATAAACTGTACTATAGTGACATTATAGGTGATATTTCACAATCTAACTCAATTAAAAAAGTGAATAAACTGTACTATAGTGAAGGTATAGGTGATGTTTCACAATCTAACTCAATTACAAAAGTGAATAAACTGTAATATAGTGAAAGTATAGGTGATCAATCAAAATCTAACTCAATTTAAAAAATGGAAACTGTACGATAGTGAAAGTATAGGTGGTGTATCACAATCTAACTCAATTACAAAAGTGAATAAACTATACTATAGTGAAAGTATAGGTGGTGTATCATAATCTAACTCAATTAAAATAATTGAAACTGTACTATAGAGAAAGTATAGGTTGTGTATCACAAACAAACTCAATTACAAGAGTGAATAAACTCAATTATAGTGAAAGTATAGATGATGTACCACAATCTAACTCAATTAAAATAATCTAACTGTACTATAGAGAAAGTATAGGTGCTGCATAACAATCTAACTCAATAAAAATAATTGAAACTGTACTATAGTTAAAGTATAGGTGAAGTATCACAATCTAACTCAATTACAAAAGTGAATAAACTGTACTATAGTGACATTTTAGGTGATGTATCACAATCTGACTCAACTAAAAGGGCAGAAACTGTACTAAAGTGAAAGTATGAATTCAGCTAAACATTACTCTACAGTGAAAGTAAGGATAATGATAATTGTTATTGTCATATTTGCTGTAAATGCACAAAAAAACTCTGATTATACATGTTGCTAGCTTTTATGACAGCGTGAATATAACTGAAAAGTGTATAATTGTATATTTTTAGATTTTAATGAGATATTTTAGTGTTTTACTGCAGTAAAAGTGTGTTATGCAGAGGTTTTCTGAATGTTATATGAAAAGCTGGCGCTGGTTTCCTCTGCAGATCATAAACTCCTCAGATTTGGACCGGGCTGAAGTTCCAGCGTTTTCTCTGGCAGCGAGGAGACGCTTTATAACTGCAGCTATAACTACAGGAACAGGACGGAGCTCTGATCCAGTCACACTGCAGAGATTCTGGATTAGCCTGAGAACAATGCCGGCTTTCAGAGGGGGGGATTCACAGATTGTGAGACAGAAACTACTCTGCCAATTACATCTCAGAGAAACCAGCGTCAATCAACAGCCCACGCCAAACTTCCACATTCAATTCCACCAGATTAACCCTTTAAAGCCGGTCTACAGCCACGGAAAGAAAAGAGAATGAAGAAAAAGTTGGGTTTTCTTGCATTTACAAACTATAAAATTATTTTTAAGTACAGTTTCACAATCTAACTCAATTAAAAAGGTAGAAATAACTGTACTATGGTGAAAGTATGGTTGCTGTACCACAATCTAACTCAATTAAAAGATCAGGCATAACTGTACAGTATTAAAAGCATGAGTACTATATTACAATCTAACTCAAATAAAAGATCAGCAAAAAAAACTGTGCAGGTTTGGGTTCTGTATCGACATCAAACTCAACTGAAAGAGCAAGAAACTGTAATAAAGTGAATGGATGGGTACTGTATCACAGTCTAACTCAATTAAAAGAGTACAAACTGTACTATAAGGAAGGCATGGATACTGTACCACAATCTAACTCAATTACAATAGTGGATAAACTGTACTCTAATGACAGAATGGGATCTGTATCACAATTTTAGTTCCAAAATTAGAATAAAAACTGCACTATAGGTAAGATTTGGGTACTGTACCACAATCTAACTCAATTAAAAGAGCAGAAACTCTAATATAGTGAATATATAGGTAATGTTTCACGATCTAACTCAAATAAAATAGTAGAATCTTTAAAAAAGTGAAATTGTGTGTGATATACCACAATATAACTCAATTAAAAGAGCATAAACTTTATTATAGGGAAGGTATGGGTATTGTACCACAATCTAACTCAATTAAACTAGCAAAAACTGTACTTCAGTAAGTGTAGTTACTGTACCACAATCTAACTCAAATAAAAGATCAGGCATAACTGTAAATCAATAACAGGAGTGGATAAACTCTACTGTAGCAACAGTATGGGTGCTGTATTACAATCTAAGACAAAAAGAGTAGAAACTGTACTATAGGGAAAGTATGTGTGCTATTTCACAATCTAACTCAAATAAAAGAGTGGAATCTTTACAAAAAGTGAAAGTGTGTGTGATACGTTTTCAATTAAACTCAATTAAACTAGCAGAAACTGTGCTGTAGTGGAAGTATGGGTGATGTATCACAATCCAACTCAATTAAAAGAGCATAAACTGTACTATATTGAATGTATGGGCACTGTGTGACAGTCTAACTCGACTGAAAGAGCAGAAACTATAATCGTACATGGTATAGTATATAGTAATTGTACAGAATAGTATTGGTAAAGTTTTACAATGTAAGTCAAGTAATGAAGCAGAGAAACTGTACTATAGTAAAAAATATTGGTACTGAATCTCAATCTAACTCAATTAAAGAGCAAAAACTGTACTATATACAAGGTATTGGTACTGTTTCACAATCTAACTCAAACAAAACAGTGGAAACTTTACAAAAGTGAAAGCACTTGTGAGATATAGCACAATCTAACTCAATTAAACTGGCAGAAACTCTACTACAGACAAGGTATCTGTACTGTTTTACAATCCAACTCAAATAAAAGTGTGGAATCTTTACAAAAGTGAAAGTGTGTGTGATATAGCACAGTATAACTCAAATAAACTGGCAGAAACTGTATGGATACTGTTTCACAAAGTAACTCAATTAAAAGATGCTGGATCCGGTGTTTAAAAGCAGGAAAGTAGTCTGAATAACACTGGAACTCACTTTTACGGTTAAAACCTGCAGGTCGTTTCCATTTAAGCCGCTGCGATAAATCTAACGCATTAATCTGCATCCGTGATTCGTGCTCAGATTATCTCCTCAGACTTAAACTGTCAGTCCCTCGCTGTTCTGCTGATTACTCACGGTGGCTACAAAGCGCAATTACACGCGATGAATTAGCAAAGCATTAAGTTCAGAGCGTTTGGTCGGAGGCAGCGGCGTAAACAAGCGGCGGAGAGCGAAGTTTTTTTGCCCCGTCGTTATTCAGAGCGATTTCCTCAGCTGGATAACTGCTGCTGTTAATGAGGCTCGTGAACGTCGGCCTGTTGCGCTCAGACGATTTCGTATGTAGAACGCGAGAGCGAGCGATAGCGGCGTGGTCCTGCTACCTGAGGAAGCGCATCGTTAATGCCTCCCCGCCTCGGCTGCCACCGCAGGCTGGCAAATTAACACAACGCTTGTCCTCAGGCCTTGTTTTGACATCGTTTGTCATACCAGCTTCGTTTGCTGTGTGGAAAAGAGCAATTACAGCTTCTGGAGAGCGTGAGAGTGGTCCACGCTGCTGCTGGAGGGTATCAGGTGACCACAAAATACATTTAAGGCCAAGATACTTCACTATTTTCACTGGATGACACGTTGTTTGGCCAGAAGGCGGGATGATCCCAAAGATCCCAAGATCCCAAAATTTCAGTCATCCTAGTGTTAAACTGCTTGACCAGCTTGCATTTTGACCAGTATTCTCCTAGCGACACCTTAGCAACCACATAGCAACACCACAGCAACCACATTGGATACCGAAACAGTGAACTAGCAAAACCTTCTCAACCATTAAGCAACACGATAGCAAACAAACAGCTTAGCAACAATGCAGCACCACCTTGGGTACCATAGCAATGACCTAGCAAAACCATGGCAACCATTTACCAGCACAATAGCAACCACCCAGCAACAGTTCAGCAACACCATAGCAATCGCAATGGATGCCTAATCAACTACCTAGCACTCACTTAGCCACACTGTGGCAACCACCATGTGTATCACAGCAACCTACTAGCAACAATTTTGTAATTACTAAGCTAACTACATAGCAACCACCTTAAGTACCATAACACAGACCTAGCAAAACCATAGCAACTATTTAACAGCACAAAACCAACTGTCATTTAGCAACACAAAACCAACTATTAAGCAACCACCTAGCAACAATTTTGCAAGGCTAGTCAGCACTATAGCAGCCACCTAATATACCACTTAGAAATGCCATAACAACCACCTTGGATACCATAACAATAAACTATCAATCAGTAATCGCATTGAATATCACAGCAACAATGAATACTCTAGCAACAATTTTGCAACCACTAAGAAACTCCATAGCAACCACCTTAGATACCATATCAACCACCTGGCAACCACTTAAAAGCACCATAACAACTACTTAGCAACAACACAGCAACTTCCTTGGATACCATAACAATGATCAATTAATTAGCAACTACCTAACAAGAGCTTAGCAGCACCATAGCAACTCCCATTGACACCATAGCAATGACCTAGCAAAACTTCGGCAACTACTTAGCAACACCATAGCAGCCACCTTTGATACCCAATCAACCACCTGGCAACCACTTAGAAATGCAACAACAACCACTTAGCAACACCATAGCAACCACCTTGAATACAATAATAATGACCTTTCAATCAATTAGCAACCGTCTAACACCAGCTTAACAACCCCATAGCAACCATCTTTGACATGCAATGACCTAGCAACCACTTAGCAACACCATGTTAGCAGTGCACCCTTCCTGCAAATCCTTCAGAAAAAAAAATCACTTTTCTAGG
The DNA here is from genome assembly GCF_023375975.1 of Astyanax mexicanus. Taxonomy (NCBI): domain Eukaryota; kingdom Metazoa; phylum Chordata; class Actinopteri; order Characiformes; family Acestrorhamphidae; genus Astyanax; species Astyanax mexicanus. The sequence goes on along the minus strand of NC_064411.1, from coordinate 56,526,328 downwards.
TTTTCCACTACATTTCTGTGAGGATTTGATTGCATTACGCCTGAAGACCTCAGGTAAAGTGCTTCAAGGAAGATTATCTTCTAAAACTGTTTCCTCCAAAACCTCAAAAAGTCCTCAATATGCTTGTATTTTAACATTGTATGGTATATTTTAAATTTGAAAGTGCGATGGTCACCAAGATGGCATGCAAGTTATCAAATGCATCGTAGAGGTACAGTATATCTAGCAGTGCAATGATCTCTCACCAGGAGGTGCGCTACCTTTAAGTAAAAAAGCCTATTAGAGCAGTATTATATACGTTTTCATACACTGAAACAAAAGCTACAGTCTCACTTTTTTTAATGGATTTTTTTTATCTTGTCCTGAAGCTTCTCCAGCTTAGCAACAGTTGCTATGAAGGAGTGAATCTGCAGGCAGGGCTGCAGGACCGGGTAATTACGCTGATTTTTAGAGCTCACATTCTGTTGTCAGATGACTGAAACAGCACACAAAGGCGAGCCGGCGCCCAGTTATTGCCCGGGATGCCACCCTCGCCATGGCTACGACTTATCATGCATATCGGATCTGCTCTTTGTCTCTTTTGGAGGTCATATCGTACTCGTTCCTCCTGCTTTTATCACGTATTCATGTGCCGGCTCCTCATTTAGGAGTCAGGCAGGTGCGCTGCCTGTACCGGTACCAGCGCTCCGGTGTTCAGCATCACCTAAATGAGCTCAGGGGAGCGGGCAGCATGCTCATTAACCAGCTCGGCATGATCGGAATCATACACACTGATTGGACCTGAGGACTGGGGGAAGTTTTTCCAACAACTTCGGAGGTGAACTGTGATTAATTATAAAGTTTGACTAGCGTAAGGGTTTCCAATAAAGTGGCCAGTCTGAGTGGAAGCACAAAACGTATAAGTGTTCCGAATAAATTGGCCAGTCAGTGGAATTATACAATATTAAGTGTTTCTAATAAAGTGGCCACTGTGAGAAAGCACAAAGCAGGTGTTTCTAATAAAGTGGCCACGAATCAAATGCATAAGTTAAGGGTAAGTGTTTCTAATAAAGTGGCCAATAAGTGGAAGCACAAAGCGCATAGATGTTCCTAATAAAGTGGCCAGTCAGTGGAAGAATACGATATTAAGTGTTTCTAATAAAGTAGCTAATCAGACCAAAAAAGGTAACGTGTTTCTAATAAAGTGGCCAGGAAGCATATGCATAAGGCAAGTGTAGGTAGGTGTTCCTAATAAATTGGGCAGTCAATGAAATTATACGATAATAAGTGTTTCTAGTAAAGTGGCCAATCCAACAAAAAAATGTAAAGGGTTTCTAATAAAGTGGCCAGTGAGTGGAAGCACAAAGTACTTAGGTGTTTCTAATAAAGTGGCCAGTCATACCAAAAAAGGTAACGTGTTTCTAATAAAGTGGCCAGGAAGCAGATGCATAAGATAAGGGTAGGTGTTCCTAATAATTTGGCCACTCAGTGGACGTATACGATATTAAGTGTTTCTAATAAAGTGTCCAGTGAATCAGCATTGAGCGGTAGGTGTTTCTAATAAATTGGCCAGTGAGTGGACACACAAGGTATTTAGGAGTTTCTAATAAAGTGGCCGGTGTGAGAAAGCACAAAGTAGGTGTTCAGTCATACCAAAAAAGGTAAAGTGTTTCTAATAAAGTGGCCAGTGGGGAAGGTGTTTTTAATAAAGATATTTAGGTGTTTCTAATAAAATGGCCAGTCTAAGTGGAAGGACAAGATAAATGTAGGTGTTTCTAATAAAGAGACCAGGAAGAAAGTTATCTGCTTCTGTTTCTACTGGAATAAAGGGTATTATAAAGACTTTATCCTGCTTTTGTTGGAGTAACTGTGTCTCTACAGTGCAGAGATTCAGAACACACATTGCTGTGAGGATTTTACTGCATTCAGCCACAAGATCTGACATAACAGCTTTTCCTAATAATACAGAACATCAGATACTCAAGTGACTCCATCAGTCCGAGAGTAATCACCCAGCGTTCACACTGTTCACACTACACCGCCCGCCGCCCCGCCTTTACCCGCCGTCTCCGTAACTCCCGCCCCGCCCCGCACCGCCGTGCACTCAGTGATGTCACAGCGAAACCCATTTCACGGGCACGCGGCGTTTAAACGAGTGTGACAAAATGAAGTGAGCCATAATAGCCCAGCGAAGTATGAAACAGAATGAGTTCTCATTCAGATGGAAGTGCGGAGCAGCGTGAGAAAAGATGGTAATTAATGGGCACAGACAGGACTGGCGCTGCCCTCTGTGATGAGATGACGTGGGTGAAAAGGCAAACATCTATTAGAGCCTCGACGGTGAGATCTGCACGCCTGCAACACACTGCTACATAAAAACTTAAGAATAAAGGCTCTATTCATGTACTGTGCAGCTTGATTTAGGGCATGTTGGAGTGTCATCGCTATCATAACGTCTGGAAAAGTATCAAAACAGGCAAATGTTGCGTACTAATTCTCTTAATTGATCATGGGTGTTTTGGGCATAACTTGAAATAAACCAATCAGAGTGTCTCCTCCTCATCAATCCCTTTAAGAGTCAGGGGAGCTCTGACTTTGGCAGATTGCTATTTTAATGGCGCAGCTACCTGGACGTGTCCAACACTTCTCAGCAGGTGTGATGGTCGATTAGAACATGGACTAAAACACTGGGACACCTGCTCATTCATTGTTTCTTCAAGAAACAAAATTAAGAGAATCCTGCCCACAGGATGGTGCCCACAGAATGTTGCATACATGACACTGCTCACAGGACACTGCTTTAAGAACACTGCTTACAGGACACTGCCTACTAAATGGTGCCCACAGATTACTGTCGACAGAACACTACCTACAGGGCACTGCCTACAGGTCACTGCTTACAGAACTCTGCCCAAAGGACGCTGCTTACAGGATGCAGCACACAGAAAGCTGCCTACAGGACACTATTACTGTTTAGAGGAAGCTGCCCACAGGACATCGCCCACAGGCCTACATGGCGCAGACTACAAGACGCCGCTTACAGGACACTTTACAGAATGCCGCCCACAGGACACTGCCTACAGAAATCTACCTACAGGACACTGTCTACAGGATGCTGCCAACAGCACACTGCTTATAGGACACTGCTTACGGGATGCTGTCCACAGGATACTGCCTACAGAAATCTACCTACAGGACACTGTCTACAGGATGCTGCCTACAGGATGCTGCCAACTGAATGCTGCCTCTAGGGCAATGCTTACAGGACACTGCTCACAGGACATTGCCCACAGAATGCCACCCACAAAGTGCTGACTATAGGACAGTGCCTACAGGATGCTGCACAAAGGACACTGCTAACAGAATGCTGCTCACATGTCACAGCCTACAGGATGCTGCCCAGAGGACACTACTTACAGGGCACTGCCTACAAGACACTGCTTACAGGACACTGCCAACAGAAAGCTCTCTACAGGACACTGCTCACAAGATGCTGCCCAAAGTTAAACTTAAAAGTGTCAAACAAATCAAACTAATTGATTCTCTGTGCTGATGAATGCCAGTTTCATCATTGTAAGGTTTTTGATGGTCTTGGCAACTGCACTTGAGGATACTTACTCAAATAGGGCTATTCACTGTATATCATCTCTACCTCTTTACAACTTTACAACTGATGCTCCTACAGGGCACTGCCCACAGAATGCTGCTTACAGGACCCTGCCTACAGGACACTACCCACAGGACACTGGTATTGGACTATTCACAGTGCAGCAGTGACACTGAGGTGATAAAAAGAGGTGGTAATAATGTTGTTAAATGCTTGATGGGTGTTCAGTACAGAGTTTGCTGGTTAAAGCAGGACATTTCAGCCTCTGGTGTTGCTGGTGAAGCTCCCTGCAGTCAGCCTGCAGGCTCCCGGCTCCGGCAGTCCAGTCCTGAGGCGAGCCGGGCCAGTTCTGTTCTGTTCTGAGATTGAGATATATATCCCGGGCACTCGGCCCCGGCTGAAGCCCTCCCTGCCGCAGGGCCTCAGGTGTCGGTGGCCCTCTGAAACCAGATTAAACCCATTTATCTGCTTCCAGTTTGCTGCAGACCCATTTCCGGCGCCACTCACCTGCCGTGCCTCGTCCCCCGGCTTTCTGTTTCGCGGCTTTGGCGAGAGATTATCTCCGTTCGGCCGTTTCATACACTGGAACGCCGTTCTGATAGAGATATCACAGATAGCATACAGGCAACGTTCTCCTAATCGAGGTATATAATCTATAAACGATCAGCGTACAGCCGAGCACGCTCCACAGGAGAGCCCGCGGGCATCGCCGCTCGGTCCGGTTCACTTTATTAAACCCGGCTAGGCCTGGCGCTGACGGTTCCGGACAGTTTATTTGATGATTTATGGAGCCCTGATATGAACAGTGCGGCTGAAATCCATTAAACACTGAAAATCTAAACTGCAGTACCTGCAGTATTGTAGCAGCACAGATATTACGGTATAAAATTGAAGTTTTTGATTAAAACTAATTATTATTATACTAAATATAATTTAGAATTTTATTATGTCTTTTTTCCTACATAGTAAATTAATAATAAAGTCATCCAGACTATGAAGGAACACATAATGAATTATATAGTAACTTAAAAGTGTTAAAGTAACTTAAAAGTGATGAGTGCCAGTTCCATCATTATGTAACGTTTTTGATTAACTTGGCAACTGTACTGGAGGATACCTTCTGGAAAATGTTTAAAGTTCTTCTTTTCAAAGACAAGAAATTCAAGTAATTAACTCTTGATGAATTCAGCGCAGCTGTTAACTGAAAACCTGAATTCCAGGTGATTCCTCATAAAGCTGACTAAAAACATTTTTCTTCATGTTTGGATGAGTTTAGTATTAATCTACAATGCATAAAAACATTTTTAAAACATCGAAAAACATTAAATTTAAGGCGTGTACAAACTTTTGACTGGTACTGTACCTTAGTTAATTATTCTACTAATTAATATTATTTGATGTAATGTTGGTAAACTATTTAAATATGATTACAATAACAATGACAATACAAGTGAGAAATCATTTTTTTATTATTTACGTGTCAATTAACATTCTGTATCACTGAAAGTATCTAACACCTACACAATTAGTATCTAGTAAGCGCCTGTTAAAAGTATCTAGCACTAACTTAAAGTATTGATAACATTAAATAATTAATAATAAGTACTTACAACAAAATGTACTAATGTACTAATTATTAATCAACACTAGTTAAGACATTACTATTAATATCTTAGTTTATTTAAGCAATAGAACACGAGAGGGAGTGTGTTATCACGAATAACATCACGGCTGTGATTTGGTCGTAGGCACGAGCCGAAGGCGTGATTTTATTCATGATAACACACAACCTCGAGTGTTCTATTGCTTAAATAAACGTAAACATTAATAGTAATGTCTTCTCAAAATGAATAAAGAAAATAAATCAAATAATTTAAGAAATTCAGTTTGAATATGCTTTAATAAAAAAGTAGTTCCACAACAACTGTCACAGAACTAAAACTTAACTACAAAACGGTGTACGGTTCATACAGACTAACACCACGAAAGTCAGCTTGAAATCAAAATTGTGAATAAGTGAAGATGGTAACGTTAGGAGGGTGAAATAATGCTAATACTCTCCTCTCCTGCTCCGTGGAGTCGTCTTCAGGTGAAAGCCGCAAATTTTTGGAGCATTTCTGCTTGTTTTGCTGGGTGGTCTTGGTTAGCCGGCTAGCCGGCTGGACTGTGGTTAGGTTAGCGTAGCTTGCTTTAGCTCAGCATTAGCTTAGCTTAGCCTAGCCTGGCTGGTTAGCGTTTTGGCTGTCAGATGGCAGTAGCCAAGCGATTTTTCTTTCCCTTTTTTCACAAAAGACGAGTCAGCGCTGCGGGCTGCTGGTGAGCTTGCCGCGGCTGAGCGCTAACCTGTGCTAAGCTAACGCTGCTGTGGGTGTCCTGTGTGTATAAATACACCGTTACTCGGCAACGCGTCGGCGGAGTGACACAAGTTTAGTGTGAGAAGGCCGTGAAGTTATCACATATATCAGCACGGCTAGAACACTTCTCAAACAATCAGATTGTGAGGTCGGAACTAACTGTTGTATAACATTATTTAAGGCATTAAATTGTAGTAATGTTTAGTCACAAATTAGTTAATAATTAGTTAAAACTAATTTAGCGATATTTATAAGTACCCTTAATTGTGACCGTTATTTCAAAGTGCTACCAAAGTATCTAAACGTTAAGAATATGTGTTTAGCTAGTACACATTAAATATACATCACTTCAGAATTAAAATTTGTTTAGTAGAGTTATTATCTACATTTGAGCATATTGTCATGGTGAGTGCTTCAATCCTGCCTTTGAAGGGCAATTGGCATTTTTCAGTAGGATAATGCTCATCCACAAACACTAAGGGTTTTCTAGGAATATACAGTATTCATTGGTCCAGCCTTGTTTTTACAGCTCTTTAGTTCTCAGGTATTTTATTGCTGAGGTTCTGCAGGTTCTCTTTATTGTGTTTGTGTTTGATTCTAATAGAATATTTTATTACAGTAAATTCAGGCTGGTTCTCAGGCTGGTATCTGTACGGTAGGATGGATTGGTTTTCTCTGGTGTGTAAAATTGGCAGTGTTTTGAGGGCACCCTCTGATGAAAGTGACAGACACTGTATTCCCTTTGTTTGAGTGGATGGTTTCCTCTGGGAGAATTGAGAGTTATCTGCTAAATTGGCAATTATCGCTCTCGGAGGAGGACTCTTCACCACAGAAAACTGTCAACAGGAACTCCTCCGTTCTCTGTCCCACACCACTGAGCTAAAGTTTGAAGACTCGAGTAGGAGTGAGCATTCCTTTATACCGCTTTATACCGTTTTCCTACATAGTTTCTCAATGGTGGAACAATACCTACAGCTAGATTTAAGAAACTCTTAAAGACAGAGCTCTTTAAAGAGCTCTTACTCTCCTAACACCCCTTATAAACTAAATACTTCTCATTTTTTATCTCAATGTTACCTTTTTCCCTCCTTAAAAAAATCCTTGGACTTCTATGTCCTCTATTGCTAATGTACTTTATTATTTGTAAGTTGCTTTGGACAAAAGCATCCGCTAAATGCAATGTAATGTAATGCAATGTAATGTAATTTAACAAGTTAAATAAGAGACTGTATTAGAATACCAAACTAAACACGCTGGTTCTGTTCTGGAATCTGATCTTATATCTTATAATATAGTATATGCCTCCTGGTGAGCTCTTCAATCTTGCCTATGATGTGGACTGAGAAGTTCGCACTGTAAACTGCTGCTGCTGCTGGTGATGATCTAGGGAGCATCACATCACACAACCGTTCACCAATATTAGTGATACACTGACAAGGGACACTACCAGCTCAGCGATATTTGCAGGACATCCTGCAAACACATGTATGTTACTGCATCTCATGGCAGGAATTCCAACTGATAGCCTTTTTTTTTTAAATGTTTAAATCTTTTCTTCAATGGACAATCTCAACTCTAGAACTACAAACCCCAGCATGCATCTGACAGTATCACATGTTTTGACACAGCCAATCAGAACTCTAGAATTCTAGACTGTTTTTAGTCTCTTTGTATACGTTGTTGCAAAGTATTCCCACTGTTATAAGCGTTATGTTCCTGTTTTTCTTTACTCATTTTACATCGTTTCTTCTGTTTTTTATTGATTCTATTTCTGACTGAGGTTTACTGTTTTGGCTTTTACTCTCTGTTTTCGCCCCTTGTTTAAAAACTTCTTCTTATTTTTATCGCAGGTATTTGACTATAGTTGGTAACGTTTCAGCAGGATAATGCTTGTCCATACACAGCCAAAAAATGAAGGTTTCCCAGATTAAAGGGGATTAATTATTAATGTCTCCACTAGATTGCAGCACTTCCGTGTCTTACCTGGTTTACAGATAAAAAAAATAAAATACAGATAAAATAAAATGCATTTATGGGACTATCAGTTGGGACGCAGCTTCAGCTTCAACCTACAAGTGTAGAACAGGATCTACAGGACCAGCTGTAGCAACATCTGTAGGTACATAAATGTGCTTCAGGAACTATAGAGAACCTGTAGAACCTCAATACCCAACTGTCACAATCTCATCCTATGTTCAGGATAGAGGAACCAACAGGGTCTAAACTAGTCTTATTTCAATTACAGAACATTTTTTCCCAACAAACCTGTTTTTCTGCAAATAAATTGTAAAAACAGGATTACAGCGAAAGTGACAGCTCTTTATCTTTGGTAGTGATGTCAGCACTCATCATCATTCAACGCTTTCAGATGTTTCAACCACCTTTGCACCTAAAGAGCTTCAATAAGTGTCTTCAACAGAAAGCTGATCATTATTTAGATAAAAGCTGCTCTTCAAACCAAAGAAGACACTTTGATAAAGATAACGCTGTTGAAGATGAGTGTTGATCAATACAGCCGAAGCATTAGGACACATCTGCTATTATCATCTTTAGCATCTTTATCATCACTCAACCAGTACGGTTACTATTTCTGACCACAGTGAAGATTAACATCAATAGAGATACACAACCTGTCAAAAAAAATTGTGGAATTAAATGTGCAATTATTGCTTCTGAGACAGATGTGAAAATGCACACACACAGCTTGTCCAGTCCTTGTAGATAGTGTGGAAATACTGCTGATAGAATAGAATACAATCAAATCCTCACAGCAATGTAAGAACAAAATATAAAATATTGAATAAAGGTAGAACGGCCTTTTTGGACAGTACAGAGACAATCACTCCAACAAAGGCATGTGTATACTGTATATACTGTATATATACCTAAACATATATCATTTATTTAGGTCTATTTTGGCCGTTATGCTGTTTCATGAGGAATTTAACATGAAATGGTTATTAGTGCCTCCTTCATGCCAGGTATGGGCTAAAGGGGTATAAAGCCCCCAGCCCCTAGTATAGAGCAGTGGAACTATGTTCTTTTTTGGATGGAATGAGTTGGGGAATTGGGGATGAGGTGGGGTTGTGAATATTATTCAACATCCTGACTTCACTAATCTAAGCTTTTGTCACTGAATACAATCAAATCTTACAGCAATGAGAGTCCATAGTCTAGTAGAAAGTCTTTTGTAGACAATAATGACAGTAATACAGACAATAAAGTAAAACATGTATCTCCAAACAGCAACTATAACCTCTTCAGACCCTACGTCCTCATACGTGGACATTCAATTTATGCTTCTCTGCACCATGATAATAAATTATTGTAATATTTTTTTTAAAACATTGACCCTTTGGCCTCATATAGAGATACTGCCCATAACAACTAGTGTTCACATAACAACATTATACTTAATTGATTTAAAAAAAAAAGATGGCAGGATTCCCAATCAAAGTTTTTACAGCCAGTCCAGGCAGGTAACAAAAATTCTCATTGAATTTTATGTTTGAAAGTAGTTAATTTACTTACTGTAGAGTTGGGTCCTTCTGATCCCAAATGGCAAGAATAATTTTTTATTGTTTTACTACTGTCCCCATATAAGGACATTGTTTTTTTGTTTTTTTTGCAAAAACGATTTCCTGTACAAAGACAAAGTTTAGTTTTTATACTTGGTAGGTCCTGCTCATCTGAAATAGCTAGGATAAATTAAAAATACACACTATGCAAAAGTCTGGGTCTCAGGAGGATAAAGGAGAGAGATAAAACCTTTTTTACTCTCAAAGGAAATGAATGTAAAAAGAGTGTCTTTCATTACTGATCAGCAGGTTAATTTTTATTCATATGCTGTATCTAATCCAGGTAGTTTTTATGGTCTATTGGCAATACCTCAATTTGACAGGGACTAGTAATATATAAACTCACACCAATATCATAATCACTGCAATATATTATGAATTAATGTCATTATTTTATTTACACAAAGGTGCCTTACTCTAAAACTTCTGTTACAACATAAAACTGCAGTTTAAATGAATCATTAAAACATTGAAATCATTGAGGACCTAATATGAGACCTGGCAACAAAGCAACAAGACTTTATACTATGACTAAGCTACATTGACAACTTTTATCAATTAAAACATCAACATTAAGTTGAGCAAAGACTGAAGTCACACCATAAGTGATGTGATGTAATTCTCGTATATGTATAATATATAAGCGTAAAGAAAGCGAACATGGCTAAAATTAGGAGTTCATTAATTTCAGCTCTAAACAGCAACAACAGACTTCTGTTCGCTGTCATTGGCGAGAACTGTGACATCTCAGGTTTAATAAGGACATTAATTCTGACAGACTGACAGTCTGCCGCTGTCGCTCAGAGCCGCGGTGAGTCTCGGCGAGGTAATTTCACACTGAATTCCTCCTCTTTCTGGAGCTGGGAGGCGAGTCCATTCACCGACTGAATGAGCCAGGTAAATCCAATTCCAAAAAGCAATGGAATCCGAGACGGAGAGCAAATTACGGCCGACGGGAGGCGGTAGAGGAATGGTCCGGGACCCCATTCTTCACCTCTCTTTAAGAAAAGGGCTTCAGCCCAACACAATGGAGGACGCCAGCCTTATCGGGGCTGTTAAGCGTGTTTTTATAATTGATTCCCTCATTGGCACAATGGGCTGGCTATGAAAAGCCTGTCAGTGCCGGCCCTTTCTGTCACACGCTGATGAGGTCATTCCCTCAAGGAGACCAGTGTTGACCTCGGTGACCAGCAAAACAATGTCCGAGATGGGACCACACACACATACACACTTACACTCTCACACACAGAAAAAGCTTGCCAACAATATGGTGTATTTTGTCTTTTTTTCGAGAATTAAACATTTGTAGAGTGACTTTTACTATTGAAAATTCAAAAACTACTGAAAGTCCTTCTTGTTTACGTCATAAAGTGGCAAGTAAGAGGAAGCAAACTGTAGGCGTTCCTTACAAAGTGACAAACAAGGAACTGCTACTTTGTTCTTCCTAATAAAGTGGCAAGTAAGTGGACGCACAACCAAGGTGTCCTAGTAAAGTGGCAAACAAGGAACTGCTAGGTTGGTGTTCATAATTACATTACATTACATTACATTACATTACATTTGGCAGACGCTTTTGTCCAAAGCGACTTACATAATGAAGTGGCAAACAAGGAACTGCTAGGATGGTGTTCCTAATAAAGTGGCAAGTAAGTGGATGCACAATCAAGGTGTTCCTAATAAAGTGGCTAGTAATTGGTAGCAAAAATGAGGCATTCCTAATAATGTCGCAAGTCAGTTAGCTCAAGATTTGTGTTTCTAATAAAGTGGCAAGAGAGAAGGAACATGGAAGGTGTTCCTAATAAAGTGACAAATAAGGAACTGCTACATTGGTGTTTCTAATAAAGTGGCAAACAAGTGACTTAAGGCTGGTGTTCCTAATAAAGTGGCAGGTGATTTATCACACGGTAGGTAGGTGTTTCCAATAAAGTGGCCAGTGAGTGAAAGCACAAGCTACACTAGGTGTTTTTTGATAAAGTGGTCATGGTGTAAAAGTCCAAGGTTGGCAGGTGTTTCTAATAAAGTGGCCACCAAGTTGAAGAACAAGATAGGTGTTTCTGATAAAGTGGCCACAGTGAGTGAAAGAACAAAATAGAAATAGTGTTTTTGATAAAGATAACTTAATATCTAATAAAAATAACTTTAAATAGGGGTTTCTAATAATGTGGTCAAGGAGAAACCTTAAAATAGGGTTTCTCATAAAGTGGCCACTTTATTAGAAGCACCAACCAATATTGTGCTTTCACTCAGTGGCCATTTTATTAGAAACACATATTGACCTTGTTCTTCTAATAAAATGTCCACAATGTGGAGGAAGAATATAGGGGTTTCCAATAAATTGGCCATGCAATGTGAAGAATCTGAAGAACCTTTTCGCCTTTGCTTTTGTTCTCCATTTACTGAAGGTTCTGCTTAAGTTCTGATTCGGTCCCTTAGCTCAACTCAATGTAAGTGTATGAGTAAAGCTCCTCATTAAGACGCTACGGGACTGAAAGGTAAAGGTAAACCTGTCTCACCTGTCTCACCCGTCTCACCTCAGCTCAGATCCGGACTCACCTGACCCGGCGCTCTGGATCCGGCTTTCTTCTCTCAGCAGCGAGGTTCAGGTACGTGTCGCTTTGTAGCTGCTGCCTCTGAAGCTGGCGCTGAATTAACAGTGTGTATTCTGTGCCAGGCTGCCCTCGCTGTTTTGCATGGTGAGATGTTTGAACTCAGGTACCCTCAGGTGTCTGCTTCTGCCGAGGATAATGAGATGGAACAGTCAGAGGTGAAGAGACACTGGCTCGGGGTTTGGAGGAAATATGATCATTGACAAAACATATTACTGCAGAACTCGTGTGCAGTTATGTTTCAGGCAAATACTTAAACGATTACAGGTGTGTTCTGATTAGATCTACCTGCCCTATAAAAAGACTCTGTCTTTTTGTGTTTGTTTGTGTTGGGTTGTGCTGTTTCCTGTTGATTTCTATTAGCTTGTATTGGTTTGATTGTGTAAAGTTGGGTTGTGTTGGGTTGTAGGGGATTGTGATGAGTTGTGTTGTGTTGAATTGTATTTTTGCAGTTCTTCTTTTGTAGTTAACAGCTGTTTGACAGAGATCAAAGCCAAAAAAAAAAACATACTGACATGAAAACAGAATACCTAATTAAATTTTTGTGTTTGTTTGTGTTGGGCTGTGCTGTTGTATAGTTGCTTGGGTATGGTTGGGTTGCGTTGGGTTGTAAAAGAATTGTGTTGGGTTAAGTTGAGTTGTGATGGTTTTGTTTAGTTTTGCTGTTTTAAGTTGGGTTGTGGAAAGTTGTATTGGGTCGTGAGGGATTGTGATGAGTTCTGTTGGGTTGAGTTGGGTTGTGGGGAGGTGTATTGTATTAGGAGAGTGTTGGTTGTGCTCTTTTGTGTTTGCTTGTGTTGGGTTGTGCTGTTTTGTGTTGAGTCTCTATTAGGTTGTATTGGGTTGCTTGTGTGTGGTTGGGTTGTAGGGCACTGTGTTGGATTGTGATGCATTGGGTTGTGGGAAGTTGTATTGGATTGTGTGTGATTGTGATGCGTTGGGTTGTCAGAAGTTGTATTGGGTTGTGAGGGACTGTGATGAGTTGTGTTGGGTTGAGTTGGACTGTGGGGATTTGTATTGGGTCATGAGGGATTGTCATGAGTTGTGTTTGGTTTAGCTGTTTGGTTTTGCTGTTTGGTTGAGTTGGGTTTCATTGTGTTGTGCGGTTTTGTGTTTGGTTAAATCCAGAATTAGGAGATCATTTCTAAAAAAGAAAAGGTAATAAATAATGAATTGTATTTTTGCAGTTCCTCTTTTGTAGTTACCAGCTGTTCTACAGAGAGATCAAAGCCAAACAAAAACGAAAACTGAAGTAAAACCAGATTCTGAGAAGTAGAGAGCTAAAAAGGGAAAAATGCGATTCCAGCACTACATGATTGAGTCGGTGCAGGTGAGCGAGGCTCTCACACAGAGCTGAATAACTGTTTAAAGGAGGGTTAGTCCGGGCGGGAAAAGTCACGGTCCCTGCAAACGGATCATTTTTCAGCCGTATGTGCAGCGTCAGGGTCCATCAGCGGCCGAATCAGCATCCTTCAGCCTCCCCCCTGACCGGCTGCTTCCCGGCTAATCAGAAGAGAGGGATTCTGCTGCTTAAGAGAAGAAGTTTAGCGAGGGCGGCTGGGCCTGCGGGGAGTTTAACGGAGCGGTTTTAGAGTGTGTTGCTCTCCCAGGCGGGAAAACGCTGGAAGGTGAGGAGCGTGAGGCGGAAAAAACTATTTTCCCCCGTTAGAGCGAAGCGATAAAAAGTGATGAGGCAAAGCATTACGTTACGTACTGTCTGTTCGGAAACGCTGCTGTCAAACAGATGATTAAAATTTTACACCATTTTTCCGGCCCCAGCCAAGAACCTGCTTCAGTATGCCGGTGCGGGCGTGGTGAATTACAATGCCGGGAGTTTTTGTAACAGTAATCATAAGTGTTTATGAGCTTGCCGTGTGCGTTAGTGCTTACGTTTTTTCCTCTCCGCAAGCAATCACCTGACGATTCGCTTTCCTCGACTTGCAATTCTAATCACGCGGTTCTGAAAGGTGCAGGAGGAGGCCGGGCCCAGCCGTGCGGTGGAACGCACATGATGAGACACCTTCATTTGAATAGTAATAGCCTTGTTCCAGGCACGGGGCCAGCGAAACAAGTGGCCCACACGGGCGTGACAAACCGACTGTACGATTCCGACAAGTCGCGCCTCTAAAGAGCTGAACGACAGACGGAGGACGGCTGTTCAGAACGTCCAGTTAGGAGAATCGCTCAAGCAAGAAACGCCCAGACGCTGGACGCATGCAATCACATTACAGCCGCGAAGACACAAACAAGTACAAAACAAAGAACAGCAGGAGCGTGCAGCGTAAATAATGAGGTGGGACTCAACAAACGCCATTAGTGCATTTGTTTTTTTGCTACTGCTACTCTTCAGATGGTTGAGATTGAAGTATACTCTCAACATCTTTCAGAAAAAATTGGTTTGGTGTTTAAGAGAAATTTACCCAGTCAGATATAAAAAATATATATCCTAACTTCCAATAGCTTATAAGCTCTGGAGCCTTCTTAATTTGTCTTTAGTGATGAATCCAGTGATGAATTTGGGATTTGACAACAGTCGGATTTTAGTATGGAGGCCTTGTGGTGAACACTTCAATTGTGTCTTAGATGTGGACTGAAGAGTTCGCACTGTAAACTGCAGGTGAGGATGGTAATGATATGGAGAACATTGTATACTAAAACCAGTCACCCCTAGTTAGTAGTGAGCATTCTTTCATGGCAGGACTTCGAACTGACCTTTTTCAGCAGGATAATGCTCGTACACACAAATCAAGTTTCCCAGGAATTTCCTGCCCAGTTTCCAGATTTATCGAGAAGGGTCTGCATGCAGATCTCATTCCTAAGCCCAATCTCTTCTGTGGTACCTACATGAGGCACCACAGAGGAGGTCACTATCTATTGGTGTGGCGTGGTAATGAGCTTGAAATTCAGGGTTATTTACACACAAAATATTGGGAGCGTGTTTTATTATTATTGTTATTATTATTATAAGTTGGCTATCAAAACTTTGATTGAACAGAGCTACATTTTAATTGATGTATGTTACAAATTGACAGGTAAGCTCTGTGTTACTGAGCTTTTGTTGCCGACTCTTTTGCTCTTTAGATTACTCTTTAGCTTAGCTCTTTGTTTGTTATCTTTTTCAGTTCTGACCTTCAGTATTTTTGCATTTTGATCATCCCATTCCTGTGTATGACTCTTTTACCTGCTCACTCTGGTATGTTGTTTAATTATGCTGCCATTTTGTTATTGAGTCTGCCTGTCCCTGTCTATTCTTATCTGCCTTATCACTTATTTAATAAATGATCTGTAATGTATCTGCGCTTGTGTGTCCTGCGTTTGGCTCCCATGACAGCTGTTACCCATCCATTCCTTGAGGACCATTTGGCTATGCTTAATTTTTTTTAGTGCCTATATATTTTTCTAAGGCCTAAGCCTAATAAATATATATATATATATAGTTAACTCCCTAAGTACCAAATGGAACTCTATTCAGTCAAAATGTTTATAGCTGGCTTAAAACAATAACAAAATAAGCTCCCAACGCTTCATGTGTAAATAACACAGAATTTCAGGCTCAATACCAACCCACACCATTACATGGTGATAATGGAAACAATGTCACCTCCTCTGAGGTGCGTCACATAGGCATTTATGAAGCAGTTTGGCTGTAGCTTCAGCTTCAATCTACGGGTAAATAGCAGGATCTACAGGCCCAGCTGTAGCAACATCTGTGGGTAAATGTGCTGCAGGATCCCTACGGAACCTGTAGAACCTCCAAACTCAACCGTATTCATAAGGTCAGCCAGTTTTGACTGTTTTAATAGATATTTCGTAAGATGGGATGAGCTAAAAATATGAAAGTGTAATACTCCCATGTCTGAACATGAGAAATCACGGCTCTTCCTGAGGGATATCTGGTGGTCATGTGGGCTCCTGGTGTGAATGGGTTTGCCCTCAGCTTGTGGACCTCGTTCGCTGAGCAGTCGTGAGTCTGGGCGAGTCTCGGGCGGTGTCTGGGCTCTGTGTGTACTGATGGATGTTTGTCACGTTCCCCGGCGCTGTGGGTGCGTGGGTTAGGAGCTGGTTTGAGTAGATTGGAAGGGCAGGCTCTTGGGAGGGTGACTGTAAGAGTGTGTATGCTTGGTGAGTTTGAGAGAGGCGAGGTGACATGCTGTCACATTCACTTGATGGAAGCTCGGCGTTGAGGGCCTAGCCTCCATTCAGTGGCTCTTTTTGCGGTTAGAGTGGGTCGTGTGTTGAGATAAACACATTTCAGGGCGAGTTCCAGCTCTTGTTATTTACAGAAACACTGTTTAAATGTTATAAAGAGGAGAGTTTTGATTCTATAATTAAAGAAACTAATATTAATGGTCTCCTTCCGCTAAAATGTACTTTTTCTTGTTGTTTGTGAAATACAGCAGGTCTCTCTGAGTTGATTATGAAGCTGCACATGATGAAACTCTTCCTCAACCTCTTCCTTATTGTCTGCAGCAGCTAGTAAAAGTCGATCAGGAAAAGCACCGTGGCTACGCCAACCCGTGAATTAGTATTCATGGCCCCGCCCACCTCGGCTCAGTACCGCCCACAGGCAGAGCTGAAGCCTGGAACAGCATGAAGTTCATTCCTGTGTTATTTGTGCGAATAACACATCAGTGTTTATATACTTTACCCAGTAATTCAGAGCTAAAGAACAAATTATTAGAATTAGTCTATGGAGGAAAAACACCACCAGCCAAGAACAATTAAGATAGTTAGGTGTTTAGATGTTTAGAACAGTTCTGTTTTTATATAGTTAAAAGTAAAAATCCACCCCGAGGTTTTGTTCCAACTGCCTGGGCGGCTCTGCTGGGGCTCAGCCAAAAAACCCAAGGCTGGATTTTTACTTTCTGGACCTGGACTCCAAACCTCTGTGTGTAAGTAACTATAGGTTTAAATAGGATCTCCAGTGGATTCTGTGTTATACAGAGACTCTAAGACTAGGTCAGTGGCTGAACTGCACTTAGCAGGGCATTATTACACATGTTTTAAAGTAACATATGACATTGCAAAGACTGTTATTAGTGTAAAAATGAGTTATTGTGACTTAAATTTAAGATGGCGCTTTTAATAAGCTTCTTCTGTAGTTTTAAAGCTCTAAATGCCTTGTTTTAAATGTTAGGGCTCTCTACATACTACTGATGCAGTGTGGAGCTACTTTAAGCCGGTGGAAAAGCCATAACCCAAACAAGCTCCTAAAGCTTGCTATCTAGGTCAGATAAATCTCAGTTTAAAGGATTTATATGACGTGAAATATAGTGTAGACTACACTAATATTGCAGGATATCGTATAAATAAGTTATGAGTTAAAGCCGTACAAATGACTGACAGGTATAGAAGCTAAGAGCTGGTCCTTCCTTTTCAGGACAAGATCCTTAATGAAATGTTAACGTGATCTCTGGGTGGTTCTCGGGGTTCCTTTAGTTCACATCCCACTGACTGATCCTTCTCTGCTGCCAGACTGGACTCTTTCCACATCGGTGAGTTTCAGCAGAGTGTAAAACTCACTCCCTCACTCTCACTCTCTCTCATTCTGTCCACTGAGCACTAATCTCACTCTTTACTTTTAGAAGACGTTTGATTTCGATATTAGAGTGAAACTATGAGTTTATTTTGTCCTTTTATTTATTTTGTTACCTGTTTTATGTTTAGCCTTTTAAATTTTTACTTCATTTATTTTTCAGTTATTTGCTTTTATTTTATTTGCATTCTTTATTATGTTGCTGTTATTTTAGCTGCTTCTTCATTTTAGCCCGTAGTTTATAGAATTAAAAAAATGTTCATTATTCTCAAACATAAACTTATAAATAGCAAAATTAGAGAAACTGATTCAGAAACTTGAATAGTTGTATAGTATAAAGTCTTTCTCGGACAGTCTTTTTAATACCCTTGATTTTGGATAAACAGGTGTCCCAATACTTTTGCATCCATACAGTGGTTTAGATACATTCAGGTCCTGCTTTTTGGTCAACAACTTGAAGAACCAAATCACACCCTGACTCGTCCACAACAGACCACACACACTGAATAAAGCCAGCTCTCTCAAGCATGTCCTAGCCTTTCCTGCCCCGTCCCCCCGTCCCCCTGTCCCCCCGCCATCTCATAATGCTTTTCAGCGAGTGTTGAGGCCCTCAGCTCTCAGCAGGCAGCAGGTATTGCTCTGTGATCGGGGGGAAAATGTCGCTTTTGTCCCGCTCGAGCAGCGACTAAAGAGCCAGAAGAAGGTCCTCTGAAGTCGGCGGAACGTAATGAATTATTAATGGAATAAATCTCCAGCAGAAGGACGGAGGGAACAAGACAAATGTCCCCTGGCATGAGTCTCCGAGAGATGAGTATGGTCTCAAGGCTGCGGGGGGAGACCAGGGCCTGTCAGAAGGAGCTGAGATACCGCTGCTGGACATATTTCAGCTGCACTGAGAAAACACATTATAGCGCCGTTACCAACCCGCCGCCGCCGCGGCAAGCGCCGTATAGCCGGCTGATGAACAATACTCTGCATTCAGAGAGGACACGGTGTTAAATACGGGTAACGAAGGCTGTTCACACCGACGTAATCGCAGGGGAAACAGCTATTTATCATAAAGGGTTTATAAATGGTTTACAACTAGTTTAATAATGTTTAATAAGTAGGTTGTAAATGCCTTAAAAATAATAATAATGAGTTATAACACATAATTAGAAAGGGCACAATTAGATGTGGGTAGATGGCGCTCTCTCCCCACATCACTTCTAGGGTGATGTCTGCAGCACAGGGCGTCTGTGAGCTGATGTATCAGAACCGAGTCGCTGCACTTTCCTCCGAGCGTTAGCGCTGTGATGCTGTTCGGCAATGCTACAGCATCAGCAGCAGCTCAAAAAGAGGCGGAGTCTGACTTCACATGTATCGGAGGAGGCGTGTGCTAGTCTTCTTAACCTTCCTGGTGTGTTGGAGCCTCACTAGTGATAGTCCTAGTAGGTGGGTTGGGTAGAAATAAAATTTTAGAAAACAAAATTATGAAAGAAATAAAATGAAATAAAGATCTAAAAGAAGAACTGAAAATAAAAGAATAAATAAGATTATTTCTGTATTTGTGTTTGAAGGCTGTACTTTGATCCCATTGTCTTCCTGCATTAATTTAAACAGCACTTTCTCTGAAAAACTTCTAAAAGTGCTCTGTTTAGATGGGCGGCGCTCTTATCGATCGGCTGGACGCGCCGAACTTGTGCCGAGGAGGATGGCACGGTGCCAGCGGTGATGACCCCAGTCATTACTTCCCCTGCAAGATTCAATCAGCAGCTTTCAGAATCACTGTTTCAGCCACAGCGGGCGGGCGGAGCCGGCGCGAGCCCAAAACAAATCTATTTAAATGCAATCAAATCTTCAAATGTACCCAATCTTCCCCTGCCAAGGTGCTGAATGGAGACGGGCGGGTCGGTTCTGCTCGGCCCAAACACACATTACACACAACAGAGGATATTAAACTGCAATCGGGCTGCGCTCAGAGCACCAATCACTGTCATTTACTCAGGAGTATTTAATCTACACATATATATACACACACATACAGCTCTGAAAAAAAAATAAGAGAGCACTTAAATTATAAGTTTCTTTGATTTTACTAAATCGTACGGTCATGAAAAATCTGGAAAAGTCATGGAATTTGAAAATAATTTCCAGGACTGGAAAAGTTTTGGGAAAATATTTTTAAAAAAATACGCAGAACGTTTTGGAAAAGTCATGGAAATTTGCTCTAAAAATCTCTGTGTTTCAGTTTCCCAATGGAGAAAATCAAATTTTGAGCTAAAAACATACATCAACTCAGAGTTAATTCAGTAATTTAGCGATACACAATGGAGCTCTCAGGATCTGACACACATTTTATTATTAAAAATAATAAAGATTGTGTGTCAACATTTTTATCAAATTCGATTTAGGCCTACTATAATACATTTTTCAATTTCGATTATAGTTTTAGTTAATTTTTGGTTTTATTTTCCTGATGTCCTTTGCACTGATGTTTTAAAAAATCATATGGTTATGAAAATTTGTCTTAAAGGCATGGAAAAGCCATAAAAAATCATTGACATTTATTGGTTAAAAAGTGTATAAACCCTGTCTAAATGAGAATATTTTTATTAGGAATTTGGGAGAAATGTTGTCTGTAGTTTATAGAATAAAACAACAATGTTCATTTTACTCAAACAGAAACCTATAAATAGCAAAATCAGAGAAACTGATTCAGAAACTGAAGTGATCTCTTCATTTTTTACAGAGCTGTATACACACACATACACACTGTACGACACCTGAAGGACAATTACAGCAGCTTATGCTCATCGATCGAGGGGCTAAAGATTTAGTGTGCGCTAAACCGTAAAGAAAAGTACAGGGGTGAGCTAAAAACAGCAGCAGCTGCTGCATTTTTAAAGGACCAGTTTCTTATTATATCTTGTGCATTAATTTTATTCCACCAAATCAATATTTGGTGGAATAACCCTGGTTGGTGTTTAATCACAGTTTTTTTTTTTCATGCATCTTGGCATCATGTTCTCCTTCTCCACCAGTCTTACACACTGCTTTTGGATAAATTTATGCTGCTTTACTCCTGGTGCAAAAATTCAAGCAGTTCAGCTTGGTTTGATTGATCCATCTTCCTCTTTATTATATTCCAGAGATTTTCAATTTGGTAAAATCAAAGAAACTATTTTTCAGATATATATATATATACAGGGGTTGAACAATGAAACTGAAACACCTGGTTTTAGAGCACAGTAATTGATTGTGGTGACGGACAGTTCTGGTGGAAACAGGAGAGTTGAGGTGCACATTGAATTCTGCGTGATTTGATCAGCCGTGGTTTTATGTTTTTTGGATACGATCCGGATAAGCACCCGAACATCCCTTTCAGACAGCTTCCTCTTACAGCATCCACAGTTAATCCTGTTGGATGTGGTTGGTTCTTCTTGGTGGTATGCTGACATTACCCTGGATACCGTGGCTCTTGATGCATCACAAAGACTTGCTGTCTTGGTCACAGATGCGCCAGCAAGACGTGCACCAACAATTTGTCCTCTTTTGAACTCTGGTATGTCTCCCATAATGTTGTGTGCATTGTAATATTTAGAGCAGAACTGTGCTCTTACCCTGATAATTGAACCTTCACACTCTGCTCTTACTGGTGCAATGTGCAATTAATGAAGATTGAACACCAGGCTGCTCCAATTTAGCCATGAAACCTAAAATCCCACACTAAAATGATGACAGGTGTTTCAGTTTCATTGTCCAACCCCTGTATTTATATATATATCAGCACAGCGTCTCCGTATTTCTGTCTCCTGTAGCCGGTACCTGTCGGAGGCTGAGGGATGGACCACACTGAGTGAAAGTCTGCGCTTGCAGCTTTTTTTTTTCGCCGTGTTGCTGAGCCACGTTTCAAGGTCACTGTCATTATTTTAGCGTGGCCTGAATGCTAACAGCCTGCAATAAAGCCCAGCCGCTCTGAGCGCTAGCCGAGCGTTAGCGTAGCGCCGCGGGGGAGGGATTTTTTAGCACTTGGCTGTAAAAAGGAGGCTCTGTTGGAGCTGGCGTCTCTGGAGGGTTCACGTCAGGTGACCGCAAGCTTTTACAGCGACGGGAAGAGACGGAAAAGACTGAGAAATATACAGCGACGAAACGGCACTCCTGCTAAACCCCCCCCCCCATAGACCACCGAACCACCGGCCCACCCCTCCGACAGAGCGGAAACCAGCTCATACATCACACACAGCCAGCAGTAATAACACCCTACACACACACTGTTACTGCCTACTGAGAAAACACACACTCATACACACACTCATACACAGCCAGGTACAGGAGAGTGGAGGAAAACACCGTAATATAATTATAAGACTAATAATAATAATAATAATAATAATAATAATAATAAAAATAATAATACAGTACATTAACCGACCATAACAAACTGAATTAAATAACTACACTGCAAAAAACTCAATCTTAGCAAGTGAAATAATCTAATTTCAAAGCCATAAATCTTATTTCCTGCTCTGATAAGAATTTTTACTAATATTTGTCTTACTAAGCATTGTGTAAATGTAAGATTGTTTTGCATATTTTAGAAATAATTATCTTATTCAGTCTTACTTAGACTGCATTCTCACCTTATTTTAAGTAATCTGAACTCAAAATAAACACAAAAAGCCATCAATCAAGTCATTCTTATTCTTGTTTCCAAGCTTAAGGCAAAAAATATGTGATTTTTGCTTGATTTAAGTCTTACTTTACTTATTTTGAGACTTTGTGATTACGTTTTTTTAAAGAAATCTTACCAAACAAAAATTAGCTTACCTCATTGGCAGAGTTTTTTGCTTAATATAAGCATATATATATATACGTCTAAATTTACCTATATTTTGTCCAGTTTTCACCAGTGGGTGTTTTTCCAGTGTAATGTGTCACAATGCTCGTTGCAGGCTTCACCTGCGCCGTTTAAATAGCAACAGTGCTTCTGAATACACAGCTCTGGAAAAAAAAAAAAATAAGAGAGTTCTTAAAAAAGATGAGTTTCTTTGATTTTACCAAATTGAAAACCTCTGGAATATAATCAAGAGGAAGATGGATGATCACAAACCATCAAACCATCAAACTGAACTGCTTGAATTTTTACACCAGGAGTAAAGCAGCATAAAGTTATCCAAAAGCAGTGTGTAAGACTGGTGGAGGAGAACATGATGCCAAGATGCATCAAATTAAAACTGTGATTAAAAACCAGGATTATTCCACCAAATATTGATTATTTCTCTTAAAACTTTATGAATATGAACTTGTTTTCTTCGCATTATTTGAGGTCTGAAAGTTCTGCATCTTTTTTGTTATTTCAGCCATTTCACATTTTCTGTAAATAAATGCTCTAAATAACTAAAATATTTTTATTTAGAATTTGGGAGAAATGTTGTCTGTAGTTTATAGAATAAAACAACAATGTTCATTTTACTCAAACATAAACCTATAAATAGCAAAATCAGAGAAACTGATTCAGAAACTGGTCTTCTAATTTTTTTTCCAGGGCTGTATTTCCTCTTCAGGCCAAATCCAAGTCTGAGCTTATATATCTGACGATATAACGATATTGTGACTCTGTGATACTCAATATATCATAAGACAATTTCCAGGTCTTGAAAGTATCCTAAAGTGCAATCACAAAGACAATTAAAATCATGAAACAACATGATGGAACTGGCCCTCATCAGGACTGTCCCAGGAAAGTAAAGCTATAGGCCAAGGTGGATTGCGATAGGATGCTCATCAATAGTCCTGTGCTGTTTAAATAGCAACAATGCTTCTAGATATATCTACAACGATTTGCTCGTTTCGAGCCGCACAAGGTGTACTTTTCCCGTCGTTACGACAGCAAAGACACACTGATACGCAATAGCAATGTACAGAATCACCCCAGAGAGCAAAAACACTCCCCAGCCTCTGAGCAGATTAGGACGAGGACTCTTCTTCAGCTTCTTCTGAATTTTAATGTTTATAATTCATTTTTAAACCATAACTGGCCTTAAGATACACTTATGTTTTATTTACCACCAACTTCACACAGAAAACATGAATACAGTAATCAGGGGTTCAGTCCAATCCAGCGCTCAGATTCAGGCTGCGTCCCAATTTACCATTACACACTATTACTATAAGATACACACTATATACTAAGCATTTAGTATGCTTCTCACTCTCTCTCTCTGTTTTCTCTCTTAATTCTATTCATCTCTTCATCTCTTCAGCACTCCTGGACACTACACTACGCACCTTACTTAAATACAATACTTGCACAGGTTTATGTTTAATATTGTCATATCTGCTGATACCTTCTATACTTAAATTAGTATTTTACTGCACTACCTCATATCTACGACTGATTACTTTCACACTTTGTATAGTTTTTTTGTATTTATATATTTATGTATATATTTTTAAGTCTCAGTTTATAATTTTATAGTTTAAAGTCTTATATTCCTCACTGTGCTCTTTTATTTTATTTTATAATACTTATTGTTTGTTTCGACTGTGTTGTGTAACTGCTACTGGCTGCTAAATTTCCTTCGGGATCAATAAAGTATCTATCTATCTATCTATCTATCTATCTATCTATCTATCTATCTATCTATCTATCTATCTATCTATCTATCTATCTATCTATCTATCTATCTATCTATCTATCTATCTATCTATCTATCTATCTATCTATCTATCTATCTATCTATCTATCTATCTATCTATCGCTCTCTCTTTCTCTCCAGTTGAAGCCTGTGAAAAATAAATAGCAAAAAGCATTGTGACACATTACACTGCAAAAACATCCACTGGTGAAAACTAGACAAAATATAGGTATATTTAGACACATATATGCTTATATTAAGCAAAAAAAAACTCTGCCAATGAGGTAAGCTAATTTTTTTCGTAAGATTTCATTTAAAAAAGTGATCACAAAGTCTCAAAATAAGTAAAGTAAGACTTAAATCAAGCAAAAATCACAGATTTGTTTGCCTTAAATTTGGATACAAGAATTAGAATATCTTGATTGACGACTTTTTGTGCTTATTTTTTAGTTCAAATTACGTAAAATAAGATGACAGTTCTAAGTTAGACTAGAAAAAGATAATTATTCAAAAAATAATCTAAATAAAATAATCTAAAATCTAAATGCTTAATAAGACAAAAAGAGTCTTATCACACTGCAAAAAAACTAAATCTTAGCAAGTGAAATTTAAGGCAATAAATATGACTTAATATTACTTACTAAGCATAATAGTGTGAGTTTATCACATTAAATCAGTATATATTAATGCACTAACCAGGGAAGTACTGAAATTATCACTAACTTAACACAAAAAAACTTGTTTTGGCTGACATTTCACAGGTTTTTATTCATTTAGTAAAAAAAAAAACATGAATATCTTATGAATTATCGTGCAATTGGGACACACCCCTAAACCTAAACTAGACCTAAATCTAATCCTACACTTAACTTTAGTAGTAATGTAAAATTCTTACTGATTCTTGTAGGAGTTTCCTTCCATTCCTTCCTTTATTAGAAGCTTCATAATGAAGTTGTAGCTGCAACACTGTTTTCTCAATTCTTCTTCCAGTACATGGCAGGCTGGGTTATGTGTGTTTATCAGAACAGCACCACCAGTGGACTGGAGATGTAGTGTAGTTCATAACTACAATTATGGTAATTTTATCACTGTCGAAATTGTGTCGAAATTGTCAGGAAAGTAATGGGTGCTACTTATTTTATTAATGCAACATTTATTAGACTCTTTCTCTTTCTCTATATCTTCCCATCTCCCTATTCTCCCTATCTTTCTCTCTATTTTCTTACTCTATCACTCTCTCTCACTATTATCTTTCTATCATTTGTCCTCTCTAATTTCTCTCTCCCTCTCTCTATCGCTCTCTCTCCCTCTCTCTTTCACTATTCTTTCTCTTCTATCTATCTATCATTCTCTCTCTTTTCTTACTTACTCTCTCTATATATATTTTTTCTCTATCTATCGTTCTCTCTCTTTTCTTATTTATTCTCTCTATATATATTTTTTCTCTATCTATCGTTCTCTCTCTAATTTAACACTCTCTCTTTATCTAATGTTCTCTCTTTTCTCTCTCTCTCTCATCTCTCTTTATACAGTATATATATCTTCTCACTCTCACTGTCTATCGTTCTTTCTCTTATTTCTCACTCTCTTTTTTCTCTCTCTTAATTCTCTCTATCGTTCTCTCTCTCTCATTTCTCACTCTTTATCTTATCTCTCTTAATTGTCTCTATCTATTTTTCTCTCACTAATTTCTCACTCTCTCTCTTTTTCTCTTAATTATATCATCTATCGCTCTCGCTTTCACTCTCGTTCTCTTTTTCTCCACCTATCATTCTCTCTCTCTTTTCTTACTCTCTCTCTCTCTCTCTCTTTGTTTCTCTCTCTATCTATTGTTATTTCTCTAATTTTAACACTCTCTCTATTCTCTCTCTCTCTCTCTCTCACTCTCTCATTCTCTCTCTTTTCTCTCTCTCTATCCCTCTCTCTATGTACACTATATATACTGTATTTTCTCTCTCTATAATTTATATCTCTCTTAATTCTCTATATCTATCTTTCTCTCTCTTTTCTCACTCACTCACACTCTCTCTCTTTCTTTTTCCATCTCTCTCTCTATCATTCGCTCTGTTCTCACTCATTGCTTTCTTTCCCTGTCTCACTCTCTGTCTATCCTTTCTCTCAAATTGCTTAATTTTCTCTCTCTCTCTCTCTTCATCTCTCTGTCACTATCACTCTCTTTTCTCTGTCTGTACCTCTATTATTTCTCTCTCTGTCTCTTTTTATCTCTATTCTTTCTCTCAGGTCTCCCTCTCTTTGTCTCACTCTCTTTAAATATCATTATATTTTCTCATTGTTTCTCTTTCTCTATTCTTTCTCTTAATTCTCTCTCTATCGTTCTCTCTCTCCCTCCCTCTCTCTCTCTCTCTTTCTCCCTCTCCCTCTCTCTCTTTCTCCCTCTCTCTCTGCTGATCAATAGTAGTATTGTAGTAAGTGATGAAACAGATCGATGGTCTCAGTCTGGCAGCTTTTACCCCCCCGCTGTGTGAACAGTGCAGTAATATAGCAGCGGCCCAGCAGCACCCCCGGCACCCCCGGCACCGCCCACCACTCAACCACCGGAAAAACCTCCGGTACTTCTTCAGCCA
This sequence comes from Astyanax mexicanus, assembly GCF_023375975.1. Taxonomy (NCBI): domain Eukaryota; kingdom Metazoa; phylum Chordata; class Actinopteri; order Characiformes; family Acestrorhamphidae; genus Astyanax; species Astyanax mexicanus. The sequence goes on along the minus strand of NC_064411.1, from coordinate 56,499,463 downwards.
GAGTCCAAAAACGCTGCAACCTTACGACGGATAACGATGATCCAGCGATACTGTGACTCTCTGATACTCAATACTATAAATCACAAGACCATTCTTCAAAGTCTTAAAGGTATCCTTCAGTGCAGTCGCAAACACCATCAAAACGTTATAATGGTGAAACTGGCACTCATCAGGACTCCGTCAGGAAAGGAAGAGCAACATTGCTTATGTGTTCCTTCATAGTCTGGATCACGTCACTCTTCATTTACTATGTAGGAAAATGTGTTCATTCTTTCAGTGTTTGTTGTAAGTGCTTTACTACATTGAGAACGAGGGTCATGATCAATAGATGACTGATTGATCGATTAATTGATTTTAGACGTGGGTCAAGGCTTGGGTCAACCCTTCATGACCTTCAAGACCTCATCATGTTTTTCCACATGCTGCACAGATCACTGACTAATACAATAACAGATCAATAATAAGAAGAAGAGACATAATTAAAAGAAGGAATAAAAATGTAAAAAAATAAAGACGAAAAACAAACAAATAAATGAGTATATATAAGAAAAAAGAAGAATAGTTAAAAGAAGAAGAAAAAAGTGAAGAATTATGCAAAAGAAGAGAGATTACAAAGAAGTAGAAGAAAAAAGGAGAAGTTAAAAGATGAAAACGGAGACCATCAAAAGTGTTTTAATGATGAAACTGGCACTCATCAGTACAGCCCCAGGAAAGGAAGAGCGAGAGTTTCCTCTGTTGTACAGGATAAGTTTATCTGAGTTTCCAGCCTCAGAAACCACAAGTTAACAAACAGCTCCCCAGATAAGAGCATCTAAATACTTCTTTACTGAGTATTTTTAAGTTTTAAGTTTAACTTTTAAGTTACTACATGATTCCTTTTATGTCTTCCTTCATAGTCTGATAGATCTCTTTATTTATTTATTACCACTGTGTGGGAAATAAATAGAAGGTCCAAACCTTTAATTCCTGTTTATTGTAATTATGTGACTTTATTAAAAATGAGGGTCACAATCTATGTACGTCAAAGTGAAAATAAAAGAATGACTGGTTAATTGATTTATTGATTGATTGATTGATTGATTGATTGATTGATTGATTTTAGACGTGGGTCAAGGTTTGGGTCAACCCTTCATGAGCTTCATTTTTCGAGGAATGTTAATGCATCCATTTTTCAACAAGACAATGCAGAACCACATGCCGCAGAGATCACAAATCAATTAAATAACAGATTAATTCATGACAAGAAGAAGAAATAGAAGAAGAACAAGAAGAACATTTAAATTATTAAAAGGAGTAAAAAAGTAGAAAAGGAAGGAGGAAGAAGTAGAAGAAAAAATGAGTATAAAAAGGAGAATTAAATGTAAAAAGAGAGAAAAAGAAGAATTAAACAAATGAAGAAACAGCAGGAAAATTAAAAGAAAAAAGAATAAAAAGAAGGAGAAGAAAAAAGAAGAAGAAGAAGAAGATTAAAAAGGAGACCATCAAAAGCGATTTAATGATGAAACTGGCACTCATTAGAACCGCCGCAGGGAAGGAAGAGCAAGAGTTTCCTCTGTTGTACAAGTTTATCAGAGTTCCCAGCCTCAGAAACAACCCCAAGTTAACAGCTCCTAAATGCTTCACAGAGTATTTTTAAATTTTAATTTTAACTTTTAAGTTACTACATGATTCCTTATGTGTTCCCTTATAATCTGCTAGATCACTTTACTATTCAATTACTATGTTAACTATGTTTAATCTCTGTTTATTGTAATTGAAAACGAGGGTCACGATCAATGAAACTCAGAGTGAAAATAAAAGGATGACTGATTGATTGATTAATTGATTGATTGATTGATTTTGGACGTGGGTCAAGGCTTGGGTCGACCCTTCAGGACCTTCAAGACCTCAGAGTCCATTTTTCAACAAGACACGCTGAAGAACCACACGCTGCAGAGATTACAGATTAATATATTAACAGATTGTTGAAGAAGAGGAAACAGAAAAAAGAAGAATTAGAAAAATAATTAAAAGATGAATTAAAAGGTAGAAAAGAAAGACGAAAAAGAAGAAGAAGAAAAAAACACAAAAATTAGTGTAAAAAGGAGAAGAAAAGAGAAGAATATTTAAAAGAAGAAAAATAAGTAGAAGAAAAAAGAAGGATAATAAAATGTAAAAAAGTAAAAGTTAAAAAGATAAGAATGAAACAAAAAAAGAACACAGAAAAATGAAAAGTAAAAAGATAAAAATTAGAAAATGGAAAAGGAGACCATCAAAAATGTTATGATGTACAACCATGAGTTAACAGCTCCTAAATTCTTTACAGAGTATTTTTAAGTTTTAAGTTTAACTTTTAAGTTACTACATGATTTCTTATGAATTCAGATAAATCACTTCACTATTCATTTACTTGAAATTGAAAACGAGGGTCACAATCTATGTACCTCAGAGTGAAAATAAAAGAATGATTGATTGATTGATTTTAGACATGGGTCAAGGTTTGGGTCAACCCTTCAGGACCTTCAAGACCTCATCATTTCCAGGACTGTCCTTGAGTCTATTTTTCAACAAGACAATGCAGAACCACCTGCTGAACAGATCAGTACAAATGTTCTGATCTGTTGAGGTTACAGCTGATCCTTTCCCCTTTCAAATGCTTTTATCTGGAGAAGATCAAAAGCGAATTCCTGTGATGTTTCCCTGATGTTTCCATGATGCATCTCTTTATGGTCTTTGTAGACGAGGCGATGATCACAGGACTTCTCCTGCTTGATCTTCCAGTGCTTTGGGCGTCGCCTATAGGCACGCTACAAAAACCTCGTAAAAAAGACGGAAGCGTACGAAACTCACATCCAACCGGATCTGAGAAATCCTGCAGCTGAGTTCTGATTCGCCGGTGGAGACGCTGGACATCCTCAGTCTTCCAGAGACAGAAGAAGATCTCTGAGTTTACAGCAGCCCTCACCGACCCCGACCGGCCCCGGGGTCCATCATCCCGCCCCCGGGACTAATATTAATATTAACAGATTCATTACTAACAAGAAGAAGAAGAAGAAGAAGAAGTGAAATAAAAGAAGACAAAGAAGAAAGGGTATTAAAAGAAGGAGAATAAAAATGTAAAAAAGAAGAAGAAGAAGAAGAAGAAGAAGAAGAAGAAGAAGAAGAAGAAGAAGAAAAATTAAAGGAAGAGGAATAAAAATTACAAAGAAAGAAGACAAAGAAGAAGGGGTATTAAAAGAAGGAGAATAAAAATAAAAAAGAAAGAAGAAAAGAATTAAAGGAAGTAGAATAAAAAACACGAAAAGAAGACAAAGAAGAACGGACAGAAGAAAAAGAAGAAGAAAGGATATGAAAAGAAGGGTAGTGAAGAAGAAGAAGAAGAAGAAGAAGAAGAAGAAGAAGAAGAAGAAGAAGAAGAAGAAGAAGAATTAAAGGAAGAGGAATAAAATTAGAAATAAAAGAAGACAAAGAAGAAGGGGTATTAAAAGAAGGAGAATAAAAATGAAAAAAGAAGAAGAAGAAGAAGAAGTGGGGAAAAGAAGGGTATTAAAAGAAGGAGAAGAAAAAGGAGAAGAAATAAGGAAAAGAAAATAAGAAAAGAAAAATAAATATTAAAAGAAGGAGAAGAAGAAAATAGAAGAAAATAATTAAAGGAAGTAAAATAAAAATCATGAAAAGAAGACAAAGAAGAAAAGATAGAAGAAAAGGAAGAAGAAAGGATATGAAAAGAAAGATGGTGAAGAAGAAGAAGAAGAAGAAGAGGGGATATTAAAAGAAGGAGAAGAAAAAGGGAGAAGAAAAAAGAAGAAGAATTAAACAAAGAAAAATAAGAAGTAAAAAATGTGTATTAAAAGAAGGAGAATGAAAAGAAGAAGAAGAAAAAGGGAAGAATTAAACAAAGAATAAGAAGCAGGACGACTAAAAGACAGATTTAGAAAAAGAGAAGAAAGAAGAAGGAGAACAAAATAAAAAGAAGAAAGGAAAAGAAAGGAGAAATTAAAAGAAGGTGAAAGAAAATAAGAATAACTAAAAGCAAGAAAATAATTTTAAAAAAGAATATGAAGAAAAATAAGAAAAACGGATTAAAATATCTATAATTAACTGAAGGATAAGAAAAAGAAAAATTAAAGTATAACGTTTTTATGACAGTAAAGATACACTAACCCAAATTAAACCGCATGGTGTAACTGTGTCAATGACTCTTTTTTTGTTGTTTGAGTAAAAATGATCGTTTAGTAAAAAGTACAGTATTTTTAGTATCGTAATTACTTAGTAATCAGTCGTATCAGTGGGCGGGGTTTAATGTTGGTGTACTAAATATGATACTTAATAGGATACTTTTAAGGAAAAAAATCAGTTTTTTATCAGGTTTAAAGAGGTGTAAAATAATTAAAGTCATAAGATTTCATATATTATATGAAAGGCGGAGACTGCAGTACAGGTGGGCGGGGCTAAACTGTGGCAGGCTGAATAGGTGTAGATAGCAGAGTAGTGTAGAGTAAATGAGTTGGATCTCATGGTATTAATTGTAATATAAGTAGAATTGGCTTCTAAATAGTGAAATTTTATTTAAAAAATTAAATTATATTTATTTTGTGATAAATTAGTGTGTAAATTAGTGTGAATAATAATAATAAAGATAATACAGTAAAGCTTCAGCAGGGCAGAAGCTCCTCACCGCTCGGCACTGTGGGAGGAAGCAGACGGATGCTGATATTCTGTGTTTCTGTCTGGGTTTGAGATTTATTTACCAGAACGATGAACCTGCAAGGCCACAGTGGACAGTAATGGGGCAAGGTTCCAAACACAGGCTTAAATGTTAATAAAAATTTAGTTTTTTCACTCTGAATATATTTCCAGGAGGAAGCAGCAGATGCTATTAATTTCACCGTCTGGACATATAAATAAAGAGACGCAATAAAAGAGCAACACCTGCATCAGAGCAGCTAAAGGCCAGCAGCTATTCATACAAATACAGAATACAGAACAAAATAAGAGAGATTTTACTAAATTAAAAACCTCTGGAATATAATCAAGAGGAAGATGGATGATCACAAACCATCAAACCACCAAACTGAACTGCTTGAATTTTTGCACCAGGAGTGAAGCAGCATAAAGTTATCCAAAAGCAGTGTGTAAGACTGGTGGAGGAGAACATGATGCCAAGATGCATGATTAAAAACCACCAGGGTTATTCCACTAAATATTGATTTCACTGATTTCTCTCCTCAAAACGGTTTAATTGGGTGAGTAAAGCGCTTCTGTTTATTTACAAGAAGCTTAGATTTCCATATTTCCACTAAGGCTGGGTGCAGCAGCATTAGCATCAGCATTAGCAGCTAACCACTAGCCCTAGCCGCAGTTAGTGGCTAATGCTACCCGACAGAGCTACACTGAGGAAGCCACAGCGATATTAGCTAGCGGTTCATCCCATGTAGCTTGTTTTAACATGGTAAAACATGCAGACTACAGTCTGATAATACTTACCTCTGAACAGTGAAAGAGCTAGTGCTACGGTTAGCGGCTAACGCTAATACTGCTGCAATCTCAGTGCTGGAGAACTAAACTGAACTCTCTGAACTTCTACCTTAATTTTAAGCTCCCATTGTTGAAACATGACGAATGTGCAAATGCACACACATAGCTTTTCTAGTTGCTGTAGTACAGACGAAGTATTGCCAATAGAATAGGACTCTCTGAAGGAGATAAATACATAAATATAAAAGTATTAGCACTATTAGCTGTGTGAGAAATGAGCTTTTTAACATAATAAATTTGATGATCGAGTGTCGATATGCGGGATTTAAAACAATAGGCTTGTTTCACATCCAGGTCCAGAGTCCCAGCACACACACACACACACACACACACAGTTTCACAGCTATAACAGCCTCAGGTCTTCTCAGAAGCCTTTTCACAGGAATACGGTCGGAGAGCGTCGCTGGGAATTTGTGTCGTTCAGCCAAAACAACTTTTTTAAGGTCAGGTTCGCGATTGACATCCCAGTTTTAGCCCAGAGGTGTTCATCAGGGCTGAGGTCAGGGTTCTGTCCAGTCCACTGGAGCTCCAACACAGCAAACTTTACAAAAAACATAATTTTTAACCATTTGCACAATAAGAACTTGATCATTTTATACATTTATGACTAAAACTGTAGTTCAATAAATTCTGCACATATTTGACCATTCTCTCATATAGGATTTGGGCTGAGTCACATGTGCCAGTACCCCGGTTGCCAAGTATAATATGGAATTTGGCCCAAATCACATGTTCCAGTACCCCGGTTGCCAAGTATAATATGGAATTTGGCCCAAATCACATGTTCCAGTACCCCGGATGCTGAGTATAATATGGAAATTGGCCCAAATCACATGTGCCAACACCCCGGATGCTGAGTATAATATGGAAATTGGCCCAAATCACATGTGCCAACACCCCGGATGCTGAGTATAATATGGAAATTGGCCCAAATCACATGTGCCAACACCCCGGATGCTGAGTATAATATGGAAATTGGCCCAAATCACATATGCCAACACCCCGGATGCTGAGTATAATATAGAAATTGGCCCAAATCACATGTGCCGTCACCCTGGTTACTGAGTATAATACGCAAATCGGCCAGAACCACATATGCCAACACTCTGGTTGCTGAGTATAATATGGTAACTGGCTCGTGCCATATGTGCCAACACCCTGGTTGCTGAGTATAATATGATAATCAGCCCGAGACACATGCCAAAACCCTGGTTGCCAAGTATAATATGGGAATTAGCTCAAGCCATATGTCTTAACACTCCGATTGCTGAGTATAATATGGGAATTGGCCCAAAGCACATGTGCCAACACACCGGATGCTGGTGAGAGGTGAGTATTATCGGCCTGTAGCCTGCTGCTAACCCCGGCTAGCACTGCTGGAGCATTATCGGCCTGTGGAACATTTTGATTGGGGATGTAATCGGGTACATGTGTACCTCTCTCTAGTTTTAGATAGAGAGAGAGAGAGAGAGAGAGAGAGAGAGAAAGAGAGAGAGAAAGAATGTGTGTAGGAGGGGGTGTAGCCTGTAGCCTGCTGCTAACCCCGGCTAGCACTGCTGGAGCATTATCGGCCTGTACTGAACACAAACTCAGACAAAAGTGATAAGAATTTTACATTCTACTAAAGTTATGTTTAAGGGTAAGGTTAAGGTAAGGAGTAAGGGTGAAGTTAAGTTTAGTATGGCTTATAAATACAGACACCCTACCCTGCAAAAACTTATATCATATATCTTTTAGCATATGTATCTTTTTTGTATTGACATCCACAGGGAATTTGGCCTTATAATGCAGAGTATCAATAGAGCAGCTAAGATTAGCTATAGCAGTTAAAAAAAATAAAAACAAGCCCTGCAAAAAAGTTGAAATTTTAGCAATGCATTTTTATTCTCTGTGTTTGAGTTCTGAAAAGGAACTGCAGATCTAAACTGATTACTGCAGCTGATGCACTACGAAAGAAATGGGTTGAGTGCAAATCCTATTCGAATAACACAAAGGCAGATAAATCAGGATTCTCTGGGGTTTACACTCTCGCGAACACATCTATTTTAGTGTTGAAATGGATCATCTGTGCTGTGGTGTATATGTTACACACTTTCAGTAGATAAAATAACTTTAAACGATCAATAAAATCTCTGCGTTGTTATACAGTAACTAGTGTTTCTTTCTCCTCATATTTCTACAGTCAGTGATACAGCGGCGATGCTGGTGGTCGATCCGTCGGCTGTGTGGTAGCTGTGGTTACGTGTCCACAGTGTCCAGCCCGGTTCTCTTCCTCCTTTCTTTATTCCTCTTTTCTTTAGTGAAGAAGAGCAGGAGCTGAACATCATCCTTCATTAGGATTTCAGTGCGGTAGGTGACCCCGCCATTCATTACAGCCAATCGCCTCCTGACACTGTTTTCCTCCTCTCTGAAGGAGAACGCCCGAGTCACTCCGGAATCTCAATACGGCTGTAAATTCAGCAGAGAGAGAGTTTTAGATAGAGAGAGAGAGAGAGTTTTAGATAGAGAGAGAGAGAAAGAGAGAGAGAAAGAATGTGTGTAGGAGGGGGTGGTTTAATAGTGCACTTGTGCTGTTGTTATTAAAAGAATTGTATTAAACTGTTGAGCCGTAGAGGAAATGAACAGTAATGGTACGAGCCGTTGAGCAAAACCTCGTTCCGTCACTGTCTCGTTACCGTCTGCAGCCGCATAGACGGGATTCTGACATTAACACTGTAATACTGGATCTCCCACAGGAGCATAATAGGGTACTCTGCCCAAGCCATGCATGCCAACACCCCTGTTACTGAGTATGATATAGAAATAACCCCAAGCTGTGCGTGTGCCAACACTAACCCTAGTGAAAAAAAGGAAAATTAAAGTATACTAGGTTTTATTATGCTATAATGCACTAAAGTGTTCTTATAGCCGCATTATTACAGGAATCATTATATTTAAAGAGTGCACTTGTGCGTATTATACTTTAATTGTATAAAAATTGTGCATAAGTGAACTTAACTGTACTAAAATGGACCAATTTAAATATACTTAAGTATAATTTAAACATTTAAACTACTTCATGTATGTAACCCCATATTTAATACATTTAATAATGAGTATTACAACTGTATCACTATTTATTATACACCAGGTATATTGGAAACATACTAAGAATTCCTGTTAAATATATGTGATCTATTTACATTAGAGTACAAATATGCTTTTGGTTCCTGTCTTTTTTTTAAGTAGCACACTTCTAGTATTTTTTGGGGGGGTATAAAATGTATTTTAAAATACTGTACTACTAAATTTTTGGCTTTTTACATTTTCTTTTAGTTAGTAGTAGTAATTTAATTTACTTTTTAAAAAAGTTAAATGATACATTGTACTTTAAGTGAACTTCTGTAACAGTTGTTTTTAACACACTTTGCTGTACAATGTACAATGTACAAAAGTATATTTGAAAATAAGTATTTGAGAAGTATATTGAATTACATTAAACTAAGCACTATATTGTACTTTTCTAAAATGTATGATCAAAGTTTACTTTCAAACATTTGATGAAAGTATAATATTATTGTATGTTTAATATATTTTAAGTAAGTACATAAATCTGTTAGTATATTTACAGCATACGTTGTCATTTCTCAATATGTTTTAGGTACAATTAAGTATATATTTTTTTCACCAGGGTAATATGACAGTCAGCTCGAGACACATGTGCTAACTGTCTGATTGCAAGTATGATATGGGAATCGACCCAAACTGCATTTTTCAACACGCTGGTTGTCGAGTTTAATATGTATGAATTAGCCCGTTACTTACTATAATATGAAAAATTCCCTGAGATGCTTGTGCCAACACCCTGGTTGCTGAGTATAATATGACAATCAGCCCGAGACGCATGTGCCAACTGTCTGATTGCAAGTAGAATTAAGCAATCGACCCAAACCTCATGTGCCAACACCTCGGTTGCCAAGTATAAAATGGGAATCAGCATGAGTTGCATGGGCCAATTTTCCAGTTGCTGAGTATAATATAGGATTTGGCCCAAGTCACATTTAATATGGGAATAATGTGGGAACTGCATTTGCCAACACCCCGAATGCCTCCAGTTGCTGAGTATAATATGGGAATCAGCCCAAACTGCCAATGTGCATGTGCCAATTCTCCGGTTACCAAGTAAAATATAGTATTTGGCCCACGTTGCATGTGCCAACACCCCAGTTGCAGAATATAATATAGAAATTGTCCAAAACTGCATGTGTCAACTCCCCAGTTGCTGAGTATAATATGGGCATTGGCCCAAACTGCATGTGCCAACTCTCCAGTTGCTGAGTATAATATGGGAATCGTCCCAAACCACGTGCCAACTCTCCGGTTGTCAAGTTAAATATAGCATTTTGCCCATATAGTACGTGCCAACACCCCAGTTGCAGAATATAATATAGAAATTGGCCCAAACTGCGTGTGCCAACTCTACGGTTGTCAAGTAAAATATAGTATTTGGCCTGAGCCGCATGTGCCATCTCATTGATTACCTAGTATAATATAAAAATCACCCAGAGCTGTATTTGTCAACACCCTGGTTGCCAAGTAAAATATGGGAATTGGCCCAAACCACATGTGCCAACACCCCGGTTGCCAAGGTTGATATTGGAATTAGCCGAACCACATGTGCCAACACACTGGTTGCCATGTATTATATGTAAATCAGCCCAAACTGCATGTGCCAACACCCTGGTTGCCAAGCATTATATGTAAATTAGCCCAAACTGCATGTGCCAAGCCCCGATTGCAGAATATAATATGGAAATTGGCCCAAACTGCATGTGCCAACACCCTGGTTGCCAAGCATTATATGTAAATTGGCATAAAACTGCATGCGACACCTCTCCGGTTGCCAAGTAAAATACAGAATTTGGCCTGAGCCACATGAGCCGAACTCTTTGATTGCTATTATTTAGTGTAATATGTAAATTTCCCAGACCTGTATTTACCAGTACCCCAGTTGCCAAGCATAATATGGGAATTGGCCCAAACCACATGTGCCAACACCCTGGTTGCGAAGTATGATATGTAAATCAGCCTAAGCTGCTTGTTCAAACACACCAGTTACTGAGTATAGTAGGAGAATTGCCCCGAGCTGCTTGGGCCAACATGCTAGATGTTTAGTCTAATATACATTCGGCCCAAGTCTCATATAGCTTCACTAAAGTATAAAATCCTCTGAACTTCCTAAATGTTTACATAAAAATATTACACAGTAAATAATTTATATAACTCAGTTAAAATCTGATTGATCCATTTAATTGTTGTTGTTCATCAGGAAAGAGGGCTGATCTTGAGCTTCTTTAGACGTTTAGTTTAGAAAGTAGAACACGGTTGCGACTGGCTGAGATTTGTCAGTTTGAAGACTTAATCCCCGTCTTCCTCCTAGCGAAGGTGCACGGCTGATTGGACAGCACCGGGCTCATTTGAATGCAGTTATATTAATAATAGCTCCTGCTGTTTCAGCTGAGGGTGGCACTTTTGGTGTAATAACCCACTGCATCACACTCGGCCCGGTTCTGACCCCCGCCGCTTCTTACCGCCGTCCTTCAAGCCTGACCCAGCTGAGGATGTGGGACGACGGCTCTGTAGACCCAGTCGTCTTCTGAAGAACAGGAAATTAGAACAAACAACAGACAGGGCACAACGTCCTCCAGGTAAACTCATAATCAGAATTTCATGTCTTAATAAAATATAGTTTAGCACAAGAATAGCTTGTAGATTTTATTTATGCAGAAAAGTATATCAACCTGTAGACTAATTGTTGATGTAAATTGAGTCTTCAGATGGCCCAGATAGCATCATCCCAATCTCTGCTGATGTACGGCAGCATGGGCTGAGACTCTGCATTGGCCGCAAGGAATCAGGCCGACTGTGTTTTATACTCAGCAACTGGCGTGTTGGCACATGCTGCTCAAGAAGACTGTTATATTATACTAATCAACTGATAAAATACTTGGTATTTTATCAACTAAGGTAATGGACTGTGTAGCTCAGGCTGATTACCTTATTATACTTGGCAACCAGGGTGTTGGCACATGTGACTTGGACCAAAATCCATTTTATACTTTGCAACCAAGGTGTTTGTAAAAGTGGTTCTTGCTGATCCCTATATTATACTTTGCAACCAAGGTTTTGCAACCAATTGCAGCACTTGGTTGTTGGCAAATGAGGCTCGGGCTGATTTCCTTATTATACTCAGCAACCGGGGCATTGGCACAATGGGGTCTATTTAGGGTCAATTCCCCTATTAAACTTGCAACCGGAGCATTTGCACAATCGATGCATGGTCAATTCCCATATTATACTCAACAACCAAGGTGTTGACACATATGGCTTGGGCAGGTTTCCATAAGATACTTGCCAACTTGGATTATGGACTATGCAGCTCAGGCCGAATCCCTTATTATACTTGGCAACCAGGGTGTTGGCACCTGTGATTTGGGCCAATATCCATATTATACTCAACCCCCAAGGTTTTGGCAAAAGTGGTTCTGGACGATTCCCTTGTTATATTTGGCAACCGGGGTGTTAGCACATGTTACTTGGGCCAATATCCATATTATACTCTGCAAATTGGCATTAGCAATGCAGCCTGATAATATAATATGGATGGTTGACAATTGCAGCTCTTGATTGTAGGCATTTATGGTTCGGGCCGATTCCCTTATTATACTCTGCAACCGGGGCATTGGCACACTCAGTGCAGGGTCAATTCCCATATTATACTCAATAAGTGGGGCATCGGTACAAGTGATTTGGGCCAATGCTCTTATTATACTTAACAATCAAGGTGTTGGCACATATGGCTTGGGCCGATTTCCATAAGATACTTGGCAACTTAGATAATGGACTGTAAAGTTTAGGCTGATTCCATTATTACACTTGGCAACCAGGATGTTGGCACATATGGCTTGGGCCAATATCCATAATATACTCAGTGGCCAACACCTTCGTTGTTAAGTATAATATGGATGGTTGACAACTGCAGCTCTTGATTGTTGGCATATGTGGTTTGGGCTGAATCCCTTATTATACTCAGCAGCCATTTGCATCAGTGTTGGAAGCCAATTCTCTTATTATACGTGGCATCTGGGTTGTTGGCACAAGCAGTGTAGGCCAATTCTCTAATTATACTCAATAACAAAGGTCTTGGCACATGTGACTTGGGCCAATATCCATATTATACTCAGCAACCAAGGTGTTGGAAAATGTGATTTTGGCTGATTTTCATATTATACACTGCAACCGGAGCTCTTGTGGCTTGGGCCAATTTCCATAAGATACTGGGCAACTGAGGTTATGAACTATGCGGCTCAGGCCAATTCTCTTATTATACATGGCAACTGGGGTGTTGGCACATATTACTTGGGCCAATATCCATAATATACTCAACAACCAAGTTGTTGGCGAAAATGGTTCGGTCCTATTCCCATATTATACTCAGCAACCGGGGCGTACACAGTTGCTGCACCTGGTCTGGATGTGAGCCTGACCAATGTAATTTAGAATCAGCGTGTGGTATTCAGCCTAAAAAAGTGATTTTTGATTAGATTTTTAATCTGGGCACGACTGTTTTTAATCTTCTGCAACTTTGAAAGTCCTGTAGTCGTGTTCCCAAAGCTTTCCTCAACTAATCAAGAACTTTGTAGGGCAGTAATTATTGGATCAGGTGAAGTGGATAAAGTTTGGATCCAGACTCTGAGTGAACGTTATATTCTGACCTACAGGCGTTACTGTTTCACTCGGAGCCAAAAGCTGGTAATTTAGTTTCCGGCTTTATGTTCTGTAGCTCAGAACTGCTTAATTCTCCTCATAAGAGTCTCTCAGTAAAAGCACAGGCCATCCCTCGCCAGCTGGGCATCTTCACGCCGCTAAATTATAACAGATTCACTGGCAGTGCGGCGCCCATCAGTTTCCATAGGAACCGAGTCCCGCATCCTGAAAGTGCTTGAAACAAAGCGGCGAGCGCTGCTGATGATGAACACGCCAGGGACGGATAATGTGCTTTAAGACATATTGAGGGTTTAAGAGCGCTCTCGCTGATGGAGCTTATTGTTTGTTTGTTCACTCCGTCACAAAACGACTGATTTAAATGATCTAAAGCGAGTCCGGCGTTCTGAGGGAATTCTGAGTTCAGAAAAATTACGATTTTATTGGCGGCGGGTAACATCTGGTCATTTCGTTACTTTAGCAGCAAGTCCACTGAGTGCACTTATGGCCTGATGGCATTAAATAATGGAAAAAAAAGGAATTTAGTCCATTACGCCAAATGTAGACTCCTATAAAAGCTGCTATTAGAGTTCTTTCAGTTACTGTAACACAGATGATTCAATATAATACTGACAAAAAATATTTTAGAAATATTAAAAGCCTTTTCGAATCTACAGCTCTGGAAAAAAATTTTTTTCTAATTTTGCTATTTAGTTTAGTTTAGCTTAGCTTAGCTTAGTTTAGTTTAGCTTAGTTTATTTTAGCTTAGCTTAACTTAGTTTAGCTTAGCATAGTTTAGCTTATCGTAGTTTAGTTTACTTTAATTTAGTTTAGCTTAGCTTAGCTTAGCTTAGTGTAGTTTAGCTTAGTTTATTTTAGCTTAGCTTAGTTTAGCTTAGCATAGTTTAGCTTAGTTTACTTTAGTTTAGTTTAGCTTAGCTTAGTTTAGCTTAGTTTCAGTTAAGTTTGGTTCATCAAAGTTAAGCACTTATATACAGATTGCCAATAATAACAGTACTGAAAAATATTAAGTGCACACAAACTTTCACAAACAAATAAAGAAGAAAAGAAAAGAGAAAATAAATAGTAATAATGAGAATCAGTATTCAAAAATTCTCCATTTCAAATGCGATAATGACTGAAAAGTTGTAGTCTGAAGCTAATGCTTTCTTTGACTACCCAGAACTATTTATAGGTTTATGTTTGAGTAAAATTAACATTGTCAATTTATTCTATAAACTACAGACAACATTTCTCCCAAATTACAAATACAAATATTTTAGTCTTTTAGAGCATTTATTTGCAGGTTTTTTTTTTTTAATCACAGTTTTTTTTTCATGCATCTTGGCATCATGTTCTCCTCCTCCACCAGTCTTACACACTGCTTTTGGATAACTTTATGCTGCTTTACTCCTGGTGCTAAAATTCAAGCAGTTCAGTTTGGTGGTTTGATGGCTTGTGATCATCCATCTTCCTCTTGATTATATTCCAGAGGTTTTTAATTTGGTAAAATCAAAGAAACTCATCATTTTTAAGTGCTCACTTGTTTTTTTAGAGCTGCAATCTGGATCACTTCACTGTTTATTTACAGTGTAGAGAATACCCAACAGCACCAGTGTGGTGAAGCAGGGCTGGATCTGGACGGGTCGTCAGGGTGTAGGAGATGATTGGACGTGATGATGTTGATGCGTTCTTGGCCAGTTTTGGAATGGAGGTCAATTTGCATAATGTGATGGAGACGGCAGAGCGGCTGGTACGGTGCCCTGTGTGCCCGCGGTTTAAAGCTGGCACTAATTAAAAGCACTAAAATGTACCACTCGTTAGCCAAACATTACACTACAAACATTACACTGACATTTAAAACTAGGTGTAAAATCTCATCTATCTATTCAAATGATATAAACATGGAATAAACACCTCTTCACACCTTTATAACTGATTTTTAACCCTAGTGCCCTCTCAGGTTCAACTGTGCTGAAGGTGTGGATGTTGTTTTAAAAGTTTTAAATTTTAATATGTTAAAGTTTACTGGAAAAATAGTTTCAGCATTACAGATATATAAAAGAGAAGCATATATAAATAGACACATTAGAAAAGAGTAAAAGTACATTAACGAGTCCACACATGGTGTAATCAAATCTTGATAGGTCAACCCATTCACATCCCAGAGAAAGAGAGAGAGAGCAAGAGAAAGAAAGAAAGAAAGAAAGAAAGAAAGAAAGAAAGAAAACCACTATCAGGGGCACACTGCTCTGCCCAATCAGCTCTCTCTTCTGCCCCACCCCTAAACCCATACATCACCCAGTGTCCCTCCTCTATGACTACTCCTACAATTTTTTGATTTTTCTAATTTTATTTATGTTAGCTAAAATCAGGGAGTTTAGTTACTCTTTAAAAGGCAAGAAATTCAAGTAATTAGAAATAACTCTGAAGAGGAATCTAAAATATTTTTGTCTACTAAATAATTCCATATGTGTTTCTTTATAGTTTTGATGAGTTTAGTATTAATCCACAATTTAGAACATTTCAAAATAATGGAAAAAACTAATGTTTGACTGGTACTGTATATAGTCATGGAAAAGCCTGGAAAAGCCTCCTCTGATGCTGAAACATACACTGAATAAATGGTTATGTAATTAAGGTCTACTCTATACATTAGTCTGATATATGTTATTATCATAGAACAGCTACGATAATTCTCCCGCGGATTTCCCCCTATTTTGTGGCGGTTAATATTAATAGATAGATAATTCAGAGCAGAATGATGAACAGCACTCTCACTTTAATAGATGAGATGGAAGGAAAACATCACACACATCAGACAGACAGGTAAGCCTGAGATAAATCCCCCACCTCAGCCCAATGCGTGTTGAAGCTAAAGCTGAGGCTTAAGCTGGAGTTTAATCTCTGGAGGAAATGTGAATTGGATGCAGTGCAGGAAACTTGCCATGCCAATTAAATTCCTGAGAAATGTGTGGAATAAAGTGTGTAAGAGTTCAGAGAGTTTAGTACATTATTTAAGCAGTCAGAGATGATCTTACAGTGAAAAATGAATGTAGCGTAACCAACCATCTATCCAACCAATCAGTTGATCAGTCAGCCAGTAAGTCATTTTAGCAAGAAAATAACCAATCAGTCCATCATTAATGCAATGGGTTTTGTTCAAGCATGAAAATAAATGTAGTATAATGAAAAATAACCAACCCACCAACCAACCAACCAATCAATCAATCAATCAGTCTTTTAAACATGGACATGAGTGATGCACAACTAACCAACCACTAATCAACTGACCAACCAAGTGACAAACCAAGTGACCAACCAATCAGTCAATCAATCAGTATTTTAAGTATGAACATGCGTAAAGCATAACCAACCAACCAACAAACCAACTGAACCATCAATCAACCAACTGAACTACAAACTGAACAACCAATTAGTCAGTCAATCAATCAATCAGTCTTTTAAACATGGACATGAGTGACCAACAACTGACCAACCAACTGAACAGCAATCAACCAACTGACCAACCAATTGAACAACCAATCAACGAACTGACGGAAAAACTGACCAACTAACTGAACAGCAATCGACCAACTAACCAACCAACTGAACAACCAACCAAAACAACTAACCAACCAACTGAACAACCAATCAACCAACTGACCAAACAACTTACCAACCAACTGACCAACCAACTGAACAACCAATCAACCAACTGACCAAACAACTTACCAACCCACTGACCAACCAACTGAATAACCAACTGAACAACCAATCAACGAACTGATCAAACAACTTACCAACCAACTGACCAACCAACTGAACAACCAACTGAACAAACCAATCGACCAACTGACCAAACAACTTACCAACCAACTGACCAACCAACTGAACAACCAATCAACCAACTGACCAAACAACTTACCAACCAACAGACCAACCAACTGAACAACCAATCAACCAACTGACCAAACACCTTACCCACCCAGTGACCAACCAACTAACCAACCAACTGAACAACCAATCAACCAACTACCCAACCAACTGACCAACCATCTGAACAACCAATCAACCAACTAACCAACCAACTGAACAACCAATCAACCAACTATCCAAACAACTTACCAACCCACTGAAAAAACAACCAACTGAAGAACCAATCAACCAACTAAACAACCAACTAACCAATCAGCTAACCAACCAATAAGTCAATTAATCAATGAGTCAATCTTTTAGGTATGAACATGAGTAAAGCATAACTAACCAACCAAACAAACAACTGAACAACCAACCAATCAACCAACCAACTGAACAGCCAATCAACCAATTGATCAATTAATCAATCAATCAACTAAGTATGAACATGAGTGAAGCATAACTAATCAACCAGCCAACAAACTGAACAACCAACTAACCTGTAAGATATTTATTATAAAATAGACTTCTGTAGACTGTAAATCATGTAAATATATATATCATTACACCCTTATAAAACTAAGAAAACTGTGAGCGGATTCTCTATGTTTAAGTAGCATCAACACTTGGAAATTCTTCTATATATTTATTTATTTTTGCTCAGATTTGAGGGGGTGTTGGGTCTTTTAAAATTCATAGATACGACTAAACAGCACATCTCAGGCGAACCTGTAAAGCGTGGGTTAACCTCGGTGAGAGTGAGTCACTGCCAGGGTCACCGGGATTTCATGCTAACATCAGTTAGCCTGCTGTCAATCACCCGAAGCTCCCTCACGCAGCACTGAGTCACTGCTGTTTGTGGCGCTGCGATGGTGCACGGCCGGGACTTCATTTGGACAGTATATATTAAGATTTTCATGCCGTAGATTCTTCAGCCAGCAGAGTAAACAATGCTAACGCTAGCATCTCGAGAAAACACAGGCCATCGCAATGACTAATAAATGAGTGATGGATCTCCCGGTGACGCGTTTGGAGGACACCCGCTGTACAGGACTGACTCAACCGAGTGTAACGCGTCCAGGTCGTTCTGAAAAGTGCACATCAGGATAGATACTAAATGATTGAAGCTCGGCGGCGTCCCCCGGTGACATTAGACTGAAGGACACTGATACTGTCCGGCTCAGAGATGAGCTTCTGCGAGCAGTGGTTTAGTCTATATCACTCCTGAATACAGTGACTTTTTACAATCTTTTTAATAGTTTGAAGCATGGAAATATCCAGTAGGATATCCAGCTGACCAACAGATCAATCATATAACAAATAAATCAATCAATAAATTGGTGTAAATTAAGCATGGAAATAATTGTAGGAAAACCAGCCAACCAACCAACCATCCAGCCAACAAACCAACCACAGCCAACCAGCCAACCAACCAAATGGACATTATTTAAGCATAACAATTGGCTGAGAGTAATCATAGAAATGAGTGGAGCATAACCAACCAGCCAACAAACCAACCACAACCAACCAATCAACCACAACCAACCAGCCACAACCAACAAACCAACCACAACCAACCAACCAGCCACAACCAACAAACCAACCACAACCAACAAACAATCCACAACCAAACAACAATCAATTAAATATGTGGCGGAAATTTAAGCCTGAAAATATATGTAGCATAACCAACCAACCAACCAACTGACCAACCAACTAACCAACAATACAAATGACCAATCAACTGACCAACCAACCAACCAACTGACCAACAAAACAACTGACCAACCAACCAATCAACTGTTCAACCAACTAACCAACCAACCAACCAACTGACCAACCAACCAACAACTAACCAACCAACCAACAAACTAACCAACCAACTGACCAACCAACAAAACAACTGACCAGCCAACCAACCAACCAACTAACCAACCAACTGACCAACCAACAAAACAACTGACCAGCCAACTGACCAACTGTCCAACAAAACAACTGGCCAACCAACTGACCAACCAACCAAGCAACTGGCCAACCAACCAGCCAACCATCTGACCAAACAACCAACCAATTGACCAACCAACTAACCAACAAACCAACCAACCAACTGACCAACCAACTGACCAACCAACTAACCAACCAACCAACTGACCAACCAAATGACCAACCAACTGACCAACAAAACAACTGACCAACCAACCAATCAACTGTTCAACCAATTAACCAACCAACTGACCAACCAACCAACAACTAACCAACCAACCAACAAACTAACCAACCAACTGACCAACCAACAAAACAACTGACCAGCCAACCAACCAACTGTCCAACAAAACAACTGACCAGCCAACCAACCAATTGTCCAACAAAACAACTGGCCAACCAACTGACCAACCAACTGACCAACCAATTGACCAACCAACTAACCAACAAACCAACCAACCAACTGACCAACCAATTGACCAGCCAACCAACCAACCAATTGACCAACCAACTAATTAACCAACCAACCAACCAACCAACTGACCAACCAACTAACCAACAAACCAACCAACTAACCAATCAATTTAAGCATGGACATTAGTGTAGCTTAACCAACAAATCAATGACTTAATCAAGTGAGTGGAGCATAACCAACCAGCCAACAAACCAACCACAACCAACCAATCAACCACAACCAACCAGCCACAACCAACAAACCAACCACAACCAACCAACCAGCCACAACCAACAAACCAACCACAACCAACAAACCATCCACAACCAACCAACAATCAATTAAATATGTGGCGGAAATTTAAGCCTGAAAATATATGTAGCATAACCAACCAACCAACCAACCAACTGACCAACCAACTAACCAACAATACAAATGACCAATCAACTGACCAACCAACTGACCAACAAAACAACTGACCAACCAACCAATCAACTGTTCAACCAACTAACCAACCAACCAACCAACCAACTGACCAACCAACCAACAACTAACCAACCAACAAACTAACCAACCAACTGACCAACCAACAAAACAACTGACCAGCCAACCAACCTACCAACTAACCAACCAACTGACCAACCAACAAAACAACTGACCAGCCAACCAACCAACTGTCCAACAAAACAACTGGCCAACCAACTGACCAACCAACCAAGCAACTGGCCAACCAACCAGCCAACCAACTGACCAAACAACCAACCAATTGACCAACCAACTAACCAACAAACCAACCAACCAACTGACCAACCAACTGACCAACCAACTAACCAACAATACAAATGACCAACCAACTGACCAACCAACTGACCAACAAAACAACTGACCAACCAACCAATCAACTGTTCAACCAATTAACCAACCAACTGACCAACCAACCAACAACTAACCAACCAACCAACCAACCAACCAACCAACAAACTAACCAACCAACTGACCAACCAACAAAACAACTGACCAGCCAACCAACCAACTGTCCAACAAAACAACTGACCAGCCAACCAACCAACTGTCCAACAAAACAACTGGCCAACCAACTGACCAACCAACTGACCAACCAATTGACCAACCAACTAACCAACAAACCAACCAACCAATTGACCAACCAACTAATTAACCAACCAACCAACTGTCCAACTGACCAACCAACTAACCAACAAACCAACCAACTAACCAATCAATTTAAGCATGGACATTAGTGTAGCTTAACCAACAAATCAATGACTTAATCAATGGAACGTATCTATCTATCTATCTATCTATCTATCTATCTATCTATCTATCTATCTATCTATCTATCTATCTATCTATCTATCTGTCTGTCTTTCTGTCTGTCTGTCTATATGATCTAAACTTGGTATAAACTATATATATCTCTGAAGGTTTGAGTGACTGACGGTTTTCTGCAGATCCTCCGGTGTTCCTGTAATGTGGAATCTGTCAGATACCTGAACCTGTTCCACGTCTCTGTGATTTTACAGTCGGGTCACGTACATCCTGGTGATTTCCAGGTGAGCGTACGGCATGTGTCACCTGTGTATCACACACTGCACTTCATCTGTGTCTCTGAAAAACAATCAGAGAAGTTTGACTGTGTGAACGCCTCGGTGTCGAGATGACGAACGACTCGCGGTGGAGACGCTCGGCTGGTGCTGTAGTGAAACGGCACTGCTGCACCGCGCCATCACCTGAGTTTAACCCAGACGCCGCGGATAAGCGAAGGCGTCCTGGAGGAGAAGCAGCGAGGCCTAGCGTAGACCTGCACAGATTCTTCATCTCCTGCAAACTCCTGAAACTCTTTAAATCCCCAGCCTGGAATGATTGCACATTCCTCGTCTTCCCCCGCAGTTTTACTTTACATAAATTAGCGCGCCGAGTTCGTCTCTGGGCGGCGGAGCTTCAGCAGCAGGTCTGCAGAGGCTGGAGTTCAGCAGGGTTCACAAACAATACACAATATGTTCCTCCTCGTCACGCTGCAGAGCGAGAAACCAACGCTACAGGAAATAATCAATCTGTGGGAGCGAAATCCAGCGCTAAAAACATTCAGCAGCTCCAGAAACTCACTGCAGAAACATAAACAGCGTGATGATCAGCCAATCAAACACAACGTTATGACCACCTCCCTTTCTACACATATTATCCATCCATTATCCAGGAGTCCTGTGGGCAGGGTCTTGTTGCCAGTACCTTGTCAGCAACATTCTGTGGGCAGGGTCTTGTGGGCAGTTCTCTGTGTGTCCATGTGTATATAGACAAGAGTTTGGAGTTCTATAAAACATGAAAATCTAAGGGTTATCATATCACATCACTAAATTCATAAATATCACATCCTTGTGTATTCAGTATATTTGGTATAATCAGCCAATCAGTCAGTCATTTAAGCAACTTATCAACGAACCAATCGACCAACCAACTATCCAATCTAATTAACCAACTAACTAACTAACAAACCAACCAACCAGTCAACCAACCAATCAATTAACCAACTAACTAACTAACAAACCAACCAACCAGTCAACCAATCAATCATTTAACCAACTAACTAACTAACAAACCAACCAACCAGTCGACCAACCAATCGACTAACCAACTAACTAACTAACAACCAACCAGCAAGTCGACCAACCAATCAATTGATCAACTAACTAACAAACCAACCAACCAGTCAACCAACCAATCAATTAATCAACTAACTAACAAACCAACCAACCAGTCGACCAACCAATCAACCAACCAACTAACTTATAAATGAACCAATCAATTAACCAACCAACCTACTAACCAACCAACCAACTAACAAACCAACCAACCAATCAACCAACTAATCAACCAATAAATGAACCAATCAATTAACCAACCAACCCACTAACAAACCAACCAACCAACCAACTAATCTACCAACCAAATAACTAACCAAGAAATAAACCAATCAATTAACCAACCAACCAACCAATTAACCAACTAACCAATAACTGAACCAATCAATTAACCAACCAACCAATTGACCAACCTACTTACCAACCCACTTTCCATATGTTTCAAATTATATTACTGTAGCATTTTGGAGCATTGGGAGATCAAACTTAAGGAAGCCGAACACCATCAAATCCTCACAGGCATGCTCAAAAATCTTCTTGGTAGAGACATTTGTAGAGTTAGTTACGCCAACAAAAGCAGGATAGTATCCATTTTAAACCCTTTTTTAATACCTTTAATATGAGAAGAACGAAAGAAATTAAACAGTATGTGTCCTGATACTATTGTCCATACAGTAGAGTGCATTGTTCTTCTCTGATAGATCAGTTCTTCTCGGATATCTCTCTTGGGAACGCCATGGATCAGCCCGAGCTCATCAATTCTTCATCTCTGGAATTGGATATCGGTGCCCACCCTCCCGCCACCCCCCCGTTCCCCTCTTAACACACTTTATCGGCTGCATTCAGAAGCTTCTAAAAGGGTCTTTAGAGAAAGTCCAGTGACCAGGTCCATCTCCATGTAGTTCCATTAATAATGCAGCGCGTTTTCAGAAGCTACATTAGCGTCTTCTCCAGCAGCGGCGCTGAAGCCAGAGCTTCAGGTGGCGTATGGGTTTTAACCACAGCTAGCGCTGCGCTAACCTCTGGAGCGCTAGCCGTAAACATGCTGAGATGCCTGGAGGGTTATTTGATCCTGTTTTCATTGGCAGGCCTGGAGCTCGGTGAACAGAATCCAGCCAATATCTCTGGGGTTAATAGGGGGTGGCTGGAGTGAGCAGGTTTCAGAGTGAAGACACACCGAGCTTCATCCTCCTCATCACCTCCCTCACCTCGCCATGACTCATTTGATTTTGGCGACAGAAAGCCAGAAGCCTCTTCCAAACGTATTTAAAACAAACGCAGCTCATCTCTTAGCCTGGAGATACAGGATAAAAACCTCTGGAGCTCAGAGAGAGCAATAATCACAGATATCAGGTTTATCAGACTGCACAACCCAGATATTGCACTGTACTATAAACATACTGCATGTTATAAACACATATATACTCATACACCAACAGGAGGCGCACTAATTATCTGTATATTTAACCGAAACTCGCGTTCATCTGTGGACAAATACTACCAACCCTGCTTCTCCTAGTCTTGGACTAATTGCATTGATGGACCATATCCCCATCCCTATCTATTCATACTTATACCAATCCATACTTCTACCAATCTATAATCAAACCAATCTATACCAATAACAATTTATACTAATGACAGTTTATACATCTATCAATCTAATGGTAGAAAAATAAAGAAAAAAGTAAAAATGTATGGATTTGTATCGGCTGTATAGGCTGGTATGAGTATAGACCAGTATGAGTATAGATAGATTGGTATGAGTATAGATTGGTATAATGATGGATTGGTATGAGTATAGATTGGCATGAGTATGGGTTGGTAAAAATATAGATTGGTATTAGTATAGATGGATTGGTATGAGTATAGATTGGTATAAGGATTGATTAGTATGAGTATAAATGGATTGGTATTAGTATATATGGATTGGTATGAGTATGGATTGGTATAAGGATGGATTGGTATGAGTATAGATGGATTGGTATGAGTATAGATTGGTATAAGGATGGATTAGTATGAGTATAGATGGATTGGTATTAGTATATATGGATTGGTATGAGTATGGATTGGTATAAGGATGGATTGGTATGAGTATAGATTGGTATGAGTATGGACTGGTTAAAATATAGATTGGTATAAGTATAGATGGGTTGGTATTAGTATAGATGGATTGGTATGAGTATAGATTGGTATAAGGATGGATTGGTATGAGTATGGGTTGGTAAAAATATAGATTGGTATGAGTATAGATGGATTGGTATGAGTATAGATGGATTGGTATGAGTATATATGGATTGGTATGAGTATGGATTGGTATAAGGATGGATTAGTATGAGTATAGATGGATTGGTATTAGTATATATGGATTGGTATGAGTATGGATTGGTATAAGGATGGATTGGTATGAGTATAGATTGGTATGAGTATGGACTGGTTAAAATATAGATTGGTATAAGTATAGATGGGTTGCTATTAGTATAGATGGATTGGTATGAGTATAGATTGGTATAAGGATGGATTGGTATGAGTATGGGTTGGTAAAAATATAGATTGGTATGAGTATAGATGGATTGGTATGAGTATAGATGGATTGGTATGAGTATAGATTGGTATAAGGATGGATTGGTAAGAGTATAGATTGGTATAAGTATGGATTGGTATGAGTATAGATTGGTATAAGGATGGATTGGTATAAGGATGGATTGGTATGAGTATAGATTGGTATGAGTATAGATTGGTATAAGGATGATTGGTATGAGTATAGATTGGTATAAGGATGATTGGTATGAGTATGGACTGGTTAAAATATAGATTGGTATGAGTATAGATGGATTGGTATGAGTATGGATTGGTAAAAATATAGATTGGTAGAAGTATGGATTGGTAAAAATATAGATTGGTATGAGTATAAATGGATTGGTATGAGTATAGATTAATACGAGTATGGACTGGTGTGAATATGACAGGTGTTTCTAATAAAAAAAAATGGCCGAAGAGTGTACTGAAGTAACTTTAGCAGAGTGAGTTTAAGAGTATTAAACCAATTCAGGACTATTGAAGCAGTCTGAGTCAGACTGAGTCATGTTTTATTCATGTTTATTAAACGTAGCTGTTGCATTAATTGTTTGATTGTTTGTTTATTTGCTGCATTAGAATCACCTGCATTCAGCAGTGACTGAAGTCTTTAAACTCAGATATTCTCCTGAAAGTCATTTATCAGTCATATATCCTTTTATGAAAATAGTTGGGAATGTGTTTTAATTAATGCATTTTATTAATTCCATTATGATTTCTGCCTTTCATCCCAGCGTCTTTGATTAAAAGTGGTTTGATTAAAAGTATAGTCTGGGCTCAGGTCTGCAATTAAATGAGTCTCAGTGCTGCGAGTTTCTCCCCCTTAACAAGATGTTGTCGCTGTAATAAAATTAGATTGGTTTCTTTGTTGTGCTTTTCTTTTCTTTTCTCTCGCTCTCAGGTGCTGCGTCTTTAACTTCGGGACCAGAACAGACATTCTGATCGACATAAAACTCTTTTTAATTGGATTGAGTTTCTTCAGGCTGTTTCGTGACTCAGAAATCACGCTGGTCTAGTTTCTTATTTCATTCTGCATCTGATTTTTAAACGAAATACCCAGTCAGGAACACACCAATTCATACTATCCATCTACACCTGTTCATACTCATACCCATCCATATACAGTACTGTGCAAAAGTTTTAAGCACCAAAGCAAACTACACTGATCCATTTATCTCAGCAATATTTTTTACCTGAATAAAGCACCACATATGATGTAAACAGATGCAAATAAATACCGATACAGTAAAACGTAACGAGGAATTCTCATTTTGAACTGCTAAGCTGAAGAACAAAGTGAAGAGATTCCAGATCCAGATTTCTCCTGGATGCTCCTCAGACAGCATGTGTATTTTATTATGTTCAGTTCCGTCAGCAGCTCACCTGATTTACCACATTTACCAGTAATTTACCACCAAACCAGGTGTTGATTAATATGATGAGAACTAGAAATAAATTAATCTATTAAACTCTATTAGATGAGGAGAAGAGATTAGGTGTTTGTATTTATTGTAATGCTGATTTAGAGGGGCCTAAAACTTTCACACAATACTGTATATATCCACCCATAATCATATCCATTCACCTGAGCGTAGCCTCTTTATACTCATTAATACTCATACCTCATTATACCCATACTCATCTAACCTTATACCCAATAATACCCATCAATATCTATACCATCCATAATCATACCCAATAATACTCATAACCATTCATACTCATATCCATTAATACTCATACCCATTAATACTTATACTCATTAATACTCATACCAATCCATACTCATATCCATTAATACTCATACCCATTTATACTCATACCCATTAATACTCATATCCATTAATACTCATACCCATTTATACTCACACCCATTAATACTCATACCCATTTTTACTCATACCCATTTATACTCACACCCATTAATACTCATACCCATTTTTACTCATACCCATTTATACTCATAGCCATTAATACTCATACCCATTTTTACTCATACCCATTTATACTCATAGCCATTAATACTCATACCCATTTATACTCTTACCCATTTATACTCATACCCATCCATACTCATACCCATTAATACTCATACACCTCCATTCTCATACCCTTCCATACTCATACCCGTCCATTCTCATACCCTTCCATACTCATACCCGTCCATACTCATACCCATACATACTCATACCCATTAATTCTCATACCCCTCCATACTCATACCATCCATACTCATACCCATCCATACTCATACACAACCATACTCATACCCTCCATACTCATACACAACCATACTCATACCCATTTATACTCATACCCATCCATACTCATACCCGTCCATACTCATACCCATTAATACTCATACCCCTCCATACTCATACCTATCCATACTCATATCCATTTATACTCATACCCATTAATACTTATACCCATTTATACTCATACCCATTAATACTCATATCCATCCATACTCATATCCATTTATACTCATACCCATTAATACTTGTACCAATTTATACTCATACCCATCCATACTCATACCCCTCCATACTCATATCCATCCATACTCATATCCATTTATACTCATACCCATTAATACTCATATCCATCCATACTCATATCCATTTATACTCATACCCATTAATACTCATACCCATCCATACTCATACCCATTAATACTCATACCCATTTATACTCTTACTCATTAATACTCATACCATCCATACTCTTACCCATTTATACTCTTACCCATTAATACTCACACCCAGTTTGTAGAGTTTATAGCTCCTCTCTCATCCAAGCCCCGCCCCTATTCATCCATACCATATTATTTCATACTTAGTTCCATAATCATCCATATTCTTACTCATTCATTCTTACACCCATTCATTTTCATATATATATATATATATATATATATATATATATATATATATAATATATATATATATATATATATATATATATATATATTCATCCACAAACCCATATATACATACCAGTCACACCCATTACTATTCATCATACTCATACCAATACAAATTTACACTTATACTCCCATTAATATCCATCACTGCTCATCTATACTCATAATAAAATGCAATGAAATAAAAGAAAAACTTAGAGTTTAAAGCTGTATTGCAGTCCGGAGGTGCAGCTGATGGTCAGAATGCTCTACAACCAGTGAAAATAGTCATCACACCTGACACCTGGCCTTTGAATTGAACACAAATCCCCATTTTCTGCCCTTTCATGTTGAGAATTTTCTTGCACTTCACCTTTTCACCCTGAAACTCGGGAAGTGGCTCTGACAACAGGTTTCAGCGTTTTCCAATCTCCAGCACCAGCGTTTCTGATAACCTTCCACTAACGCTTTCTACAGACCGAGGGGAATGCTGGGAGATACATACAGTGCAGGATGATGGAGGTGCAGAAACATGGAGCACGTTTTCCCTTTCCTCCTGGAGCTTCTCTAGTCCAAGAAAATAAATACATACTGTAAATTATCACCAAGCTTACTGGGTTAATACATACTGTATATCCCCAAGCTAGTTACAGTATATTACTGCATTCAAACATCATTAATCAAACTAAATGATTAGCTAAACTGGCTGGCTTTATATTTACACACACAGTACCTGGAATAAAATAAGAGAGCACTTAAAAATGATGAGTTTCTTTGATTTTACCAAATTAAAAACCTCTGGAATATAATCAAGAGGAAGATGGATGATCACAAACCATCAAACCACCAAACTGAACTGCTTGAATTTTTTGCACCAGGAGTAAAGCAGCATAAAGTTATCCAAAAGCAGTGTGTAAGACTGGTGGAGGAGAACATGATGAAAACTGGGATTAAAAACCACCAGGGTTATTCCACCAAATATTGATTTCTGAACTCTTAAAACTTTGAATATGAACGATTTTGTTTTCTTTGCATTATTTGAGGTCTGAAAGCTCTGCATCTTTTTTATTGTTTCATTTTCTGTAAATAAATGCTCTAAATGACTAAAATATTTTTATTTGAAATTTGGGAGAAATGTTGTCTGTAGTTTATAGAATAAAACAACAATGTTCATATAGGGGTAAAAACTTTTTCACGCAGAGTTAGATTGGTTTGGATCGTTTTTTTCAACTTATTCTTTCCTTTAATAAATAAAATTATCATTTAAAAAGTGCTTTTCATATTTACTCAGGTTATATTTGTCTGAAAAAATATATATATAAACTACAAACAACATTTCTTCCAAATTCCAAATAAAAATATTCTCATTTAGAGCATTTATTTGCAGAAAATGAGAAATGTCTGAAATAACAAAAAAAAAAAGATGCAGAACTTTCAGACCTCAAATAATGCAAAGAAAACAAGTTCATATTCATAAAGTTTTAAGAGTTCAGAAATTAATTAATATTTGGTGGAATAACCCTGGTTGGTTTTTAATCACAGTTTTTTTCATGCATCTTGACATCATGTTCTCCTCCACCAGTCTTACACACTGCTTTTGGATAACTTTATGCAAAAAACAAGCAGTTCAGCTTGGTTTGATATGCCAGAAGTTTTTAATTTGGTAAAATCAAAGAAACTCATAATTTTAAGTGGTATCTTATTTTTTTCCAGAGCTGTATATATATACAGTATATATTAATACCGCTCTGAATGTAGGTATTTTTATATACACTTTGCTATACATTAAGGATGCACGCTTAAATGTTGTTTAGAGAACTGAGGAAAGCAGGAAGGAGGGAATATTGGTGGGCGGATGGTGTAAAAGGTCAGATTCACCGTTTCTAATGATCCTCCTGAGATTTGGATGAATTGATGTCTGGTTTAAATCAGGCTCTTGTCCTGCTGGTGGATCTTCAGGGGGTTTAGATGATGACAGATCCTCTGTTACTCGGCACGGTTAGCGGCGATGGCTCAGGGGTGGAGGTGATCTCGTAGGCCGCAGGTTGAGTCTCTCAGGGTCTCAGGCTCCAGTGATTTATGTAACGCCGGCTCCTGATTGGCTGATGACAGCGCTCGGCTGTGGCTGTAAGTGGCTCTCTGTTGACCTGGGCCGGACGCAGAGGCGGCGCTGCGGGGGCGGAGAGTTATTTTCAGATAGAATAATTAATCTGAGAGTATCTATAATATTATTTATATAACAACAGTATTCTCATTATCAGTCTTACTGATTTCACTCTCAGTCTGATTAATAACATCCTGTAAAATAAACTACATATAAACAGGGTTTACAGTGTATAAACTAAACACCTATAACATTACATCTACCTGTTACTACTGTATACATCACCTTTCAGCCTCTGAAGATGCCCTGTGGAATCTAGTAAGTATGAAACAGATATATAGTGAGATGTAGAGAGATATAGTGAGCAATTACGAGATATATATTGTTAGATATAGAGAAATATAAAGATATATATTATTTTACAGGGAGATATAGAGAGATATTCAGAGATACAGAAATATGTATATAGTGAGATAAAAAGAGATATAGTGATATATATATATATATATATATATATATATATATATATATATATATATATACAGTATAGCTATAAAGACATAGAGAAAGTTTTAGTAAGTATTTAAGAGAAATATAGTGATATATATATATATATATATATATATATATATAGAGAGAGAGAGAGAGAGAGAGAGAGAGAGAGAGAGATACTGTGAGATATAAAAAGATATAGAAAGACATATTTAGATATTAAGAAGTATATTGAGATATATATAGATATAATAAGATACAATGAGAGATAGAAAGATGTAGTAAAATATAGAGAGATACAGTGAGATATAATGAGATATAGTGATATATTGAGAAGTATAGTGAGATATATAGAGATAGAATGAGATATAGTGATATATTGAGAAGTATAGTGAGATATATAGAGATAGAATGAGATATAGTGATATATTGAGAAGCATAGTGAGATATATAGAGATAGAATGAGATACAGTAAGACAGAGAGATATAATAAGATACAGTGAGAAATATGAAGATATAAAATATGTAGTGAAATATAGAGAAATACTGTGAGATATATAGAGATATAATGATATGTAGTGAAATATAGAGAAATACAGTGAGATATATAGAGATATAATGAGATATAGTGATATATTGAGAAGTATAGTGAGATATATAGAGATATAATGAGATATAGTGATATATTGAGAAAGTATAGTGAGATATATAGAGATATAATGAGATATAGTGATATATTGAGAAAGTATAGTGAGATATATAGAGATATAATGAGATATAGTGCTATATTGAGAAAGTATAGTGAGATATATAGAGATATAATGAGATATAGTGATATATTGAGAAAGTATAGTGAGATATATAGAGATATAATGAGATATAGTGCTATATTGAGAAAGTATAGTGAGATATATAGAGATATAATGAGATATAGCGATATATTGAGAAGTATAGTCAGATATATAGATATATAATGAGATACAGTAAGATATAGAGAGATATAATGAGATACAGTGAGAAATAGGAAGATATAATATATGTAGTGAAATATAGAGAAATACAGTGAGATATATAGAGATATAATTAGATACAGTGATATATTGAGAAGTAAAGTCAGATATATAGAGATATAATGAGATACAGTGATATATTGAGAAGTAAAGTCAGATATATAGAGATATAATGAGATATAGTGATATATTGAGAAAGTATAGTGAGATATATAGAGATATAATGAGATATAGTGCTATATTGAGAAAGTATAGTGAGATATATAGAGATATAATGAGATATAGCGATATATTGAGAAGTATAGTCAGATATATAGATATATAATGAGATACAGCAAGATATAGAGAGATATAATGAGATACAGTGAGAAATAGGAAGATATAATATATGTAGTGAAATATAGAGAAATACAGTGAGATATATAGAGATATAATGAGATACAGTGAATAATTAGGTGTCCCAATACTTTTGCCTGTATATTTTGTATACAGAGTTTGAGCAGGAGTGAACTGACAGTCTGTCCTCTGATTGGTTGGTGCAGGCGGTCGGGGGGCGGGGCTATTCTCTCCTCTGTAGGGCTGAAAGTGTGATCTGATCCCAGACTAAGTAGAAGAATGTGGCACTATTTACTAAAGTGGGTGAGATAGAAAAAGGCAGGGCAGCGGGGGAACCAGGTCATTCTTACTGGTCTCTAGGCAACAAGAGGCATGCTGGGAACTCAAACAATAGCCCAGCTCCATCCTCTGTTGGCATGTCACACTGTTTGTCATGAATAAACGCTTTTAAAAGGGGTACAAGTGGTGTAAACGCATCTCCGCACGGACTCACACTGCCCAAAAACTCACTCTCACACTCATACAGATCATACCAAGCTCAACTTCTAACTAAAAAAACTTTAAAAATACAAGAAATACACAAGAAATATAATGTTTTATCTGCTTAACTTCGCTTGTGCACTGGGTAAAAAAATAATGCAATGTTCTGCATTTCCAGCTTTGGAAAAAAGATAAGAGAGCACTTAAAAATGAGGACTGTTTTAACTTATAACTATAAAACTTTTAAAAACACAAGAAATACACAATAAATATAATGTTTGTAATAATCTGCTTAACTTCACTTATGCACTGTGTAAAAAACAGAATGCAATGTTCTGCACATTTCCTAGACTTACAGCTTTGGAAAAAAGATAAGAGAGCACTTAAAAATTATGCGTGTTTTAACTTCTAATTATAAAACTTTTAAAAACACAAGAAATACACAATAAATATAATGTTTGTAATAATCTGCTTAACTTCACTTGTGCAAAAAAGAATGCAATGTTTTGCACATTTCCTAGACTTACAACTTTGGAAAAAATATAAGAGAGCACTTAAAAATGATGAGTGTTTCAACTTCTAACTATAAAACCTTTAAAAATAAAAGAAATATATATTTTGGTCTGCTCAACTTCAGTTATGCGCTGTGTAAAAACAGAATGCAATGTTCTGCACATTTCATAGACTTACAGCTTTGGAAAATAGATAAGAGAGCACTTAAAATGATGAGTGTTTCAACTTCTAACTATAAAACCTTTAAAAATAAAAGAAATATGTATTTCAATCTGCTTAACTTCACTTGTGCACCGTGTTAAAACAGAATGCAATGTTCTGCACATTTCATAGACTTACAGCTTTGGAAAAAAGATAAGAGAGCACTTAAAAATGATTAGTGTTTTAACTTCCAACTATAAAACCTTTAAAAACACAAGAAATATAATGTTTTATCTGCTTAACTTCGCTTGTGCGCTGTGTAAAAAAACAGAATGCAATGGTTTGCACATTTCCTAGACTTACAGCTTTTGTAAAAAATAAGAGAGCACTTAAATGAGTGTTTCATAGTACATTCTTATTTTATTTTATATTTTTAATATTTTTAATATTTTTGAATAAAAGCCCTTTTTGCATCACACCCACTCTAATGCGCAACATGGGTCAACAATGACTTGCATTCATTATTTTCTATGGAACTTCATGTATGGCCGAGTGTTTTTCTATGCTTTATCTTAGCAATAAATTATAATAATTCAGTCAATTAGAATTTAAGGTATTCCATGAAGAAAATGTATTCATAGAAAATGAATGTGGGTCATTTTTCAGCCATGTTGCACATTAGAGGGGGTGTACATAGTGTACATAAGTTGCACATCAAAGGGTTAAGGTCTCGGTAAAACGTGAAATCAACCGGAGATCCATTTTAAACCTACAGTTACTTACACAAGACTAGCTCTGTAAACTGAAAGCTGAGTTTGATCAACTCGTATTTCTGAGGATTTTCTTTTACTAGCTTTCTTAGCGTTACTAGCTTTCCTAGCTTTACTAGATACTGCAGACAATAGAGGTTGAAGAATAGTTTCATGT
This sequence comes from Astyanax mexicanus, assembly GCF_023375975.1. NCBI lineage: Eukaryota > Metazoa > Chordata > Actinopteri > Characiformes > Acestrorhamphidae > Astyanax > Astyanax mexicanus. The sequence continues at coordinate 56,465,706 of NC_064411.1, read as the reverse complement.
GCAACATCATAAACAACTTTTTGAGACCTGCTGCATTTTACACAAACAACAAGAAAAAGGACACCTTTAAATATTTTATTTTGGCCTTTATTTTTGGCCATGCAGTGAATAAATATAGCAAAAAACACGTAAAAAAGTTAAAAAGTGAGGTATATAATTCTTTTGAACGATATCAACCATTAAAAAGTTGATTTTAGAGGAAAGAGACCTTTAAATATTTTATTTTGGCCTTTTTTTGACAAGGCAGTGAAAAAATACAGCTAAAAACACATTAAAAAGTTAAAAATGAAGTATATGACTCTCTCAAATGATATCAGCTGTTTAAAAAAATGGTTTTAGTGCAAGGACACCTTAAAATATTTTATTTTGGCCTTTTTTTCTTGGCCAAGCAGTGAATAAATACAGCTAAAAACACGTTAAAAAGTGAAAAAGTGAGATATATGATTCTTCTGAACGATATCAACCGTTAAAAAGTGGATTTTAGTGCAAGGACAGCTTTAAATATTTTATTTTGGCCTTTTTTTGGACAGGCATTGAATAAATACAGCTTAAAACACTTTAAAACTTAAAAGAAAGTGATGTATATGATTCTTCTGAACGATATCAGCCGTTAAAAACGTGGATTTTAGCGGAAGAACATATTTAAGCATTTTATTTTTTAATTTTGGCCAGGAAGTGAATAAATGCAGCTAAAAACACAGGTATATGATTCTTCTGAGCGATATGAGCGGTTTAAAGCTGACGATGCAGTAAAAGACGATGCACAGAATAGTAAAAGCTGGGCGTTAGATGTCAGTTCATTAATAACGTGCTGGTTGAATATTAAGGTTTGCGCTGCCTCGGCTTTATTTCAAGGTTTATTAGCCTTCCCATAAATTTACTGCCAGAAAAAAGCAGGAAACTGGCCGGGAAACGTCACGTTCTTCAGGCAGGAAGTGTTATTTTTGAAGCTGGAGTCGTGACATGTTGATGGATTGCCCGTTTCATTGGTCACATTTTATCATAATCAGCTGCTTCATTCATCCTAATTAAAGAGCAGAGCTTTTAGAACGGAATGAGTTCGGGTTTGTCTGGTGTCCTGTCTACGGCGTCGTTACTCAGCCAATCAGGAGCCACGTTTACATTCATTTACATCCCTCATGTCCATCCGTCCCCATTACCCACAAGGCTCCACCACACGTTCCTGCAGAAAACATCCATCAGCTTCTTTACGAGCCGACAGTTTAAGCGTGCAGCTTCCCTGTGCTGCTTATATACAGATAATATACGTATTAAAATGACCACAGCATGGGAAAATTCGTATTCCTTTATCTTAAAGTAATTGTAACGTGATTTATATGCTATGTAAACTCCTGTGCACCGTGCAGCTTGATTTAGGGCGTGTCAGTCTGTCTTTGCTGTCATAACGTCGGGAAAAGTACAGCTTGAGCATCTCGAAATGCGCAACGCAAAAGTCATGTACTAATTCTCTTAATTAATCATGGGTGTGGTTAATTTTGGACGTAACGTGAAATAAACCAATCAGAGTGTCTCTTGCTCATCATTCTCTTTAAGAGTCAGGTGAGCTCTGACTTTGAGAACCCAGGGGATTGCTATTGTAACGGTGCAGCTACCTGGACGTGTCCAACAAACTCTTCTCAGCAGAGGAAACTGAGCTGCTGGTTGACGCTGTGAAGGAGCTCCAGCAGCTCATTTACGGGAACAGCAATGTTATTTTATTTACTATTCTGTGTTACCAAGATAGCGATGAACATCTGACTGTTGGGGTCTGTCTAGGTTGTATTCAGTCAGTGGAGCTCCTGTGTTTTCTGTTACCAAGAAAAACAAGCAAAACTCGTATAAAAGTCTGTTGGTGGCGTGTAAGACAGCAATAAGCATCACGACGCACCTTAAGTAGAGTTTAAGAGTTTTAGAGCCCTTGCTCTTCCCTTCCTGGGTTGTTCCTAATGAGTGCCAGTTCCATCATGACGTTTTTGATTGATGGCCTTTGCAGCTGCATTTGAGGATATACTGTTTCAATTCCTTGAAAGGATTTGATTATTTTTTTAACATATTTTTATTGGAAAAAAATAGAATATAATACAGCCAATCTTAAAAATACTATTTTTTTACATAAACAAACATATATGGACATGTGAACATGTGATACCACATACACACAAACAAAAGTGTGGAGGAAAAAAAACTCTTCTTTTTTACAAAAAGAGAAAATTAGGGACAAATTACTTCAAGTATTGTGATGAAAAAAATACACTCAGCTCAACACGACCAACCCACATAATATATAATATATATATATAAAAACAAGCACATTTAACTGGGTAGTACCTCTAAAATAATACAAAAATAAATAAAGAGTTATAGAAGGAAATAGAAGGATATTTAGCAGACTTAATTTTAATGATATTATGGGATGCACAGGGAAAAATATACAAATGCTTTCCAATCTTTCTTTGATGAAACCTAAATTTTATTAAAACATTTCAATCCTTTTATCATGCATTTCTTACAAACATTAAATCTGTCGTATTAATATATTTGTAAGTATGTTTGACTATTTATTGTAAATTAATTCACCATGTTGCTATATAAACTCTATTTTAGTGATCTGTAGGTGAGCCAAAAAAAAAACATGCACCATGCAGCTTGATTTAGGGTGTGTCAGTGTGTCTTTGCTATCGTAACGTCGGGAAAAGTACACCTTGCCCGACTCGAAATGCGCACCACAAAAGGCATCCTTTAAAACCCAATAATAAGCAGTTAATAAATATATAACGACACATGAAGTATGTTAGTATGAATTAAATGACCAAACAAACAAAGGATCACTGTTGCCTTTTTTTATAATTGATGGGTTGCAACTGCTTAGCAATGGTTTTAAGGCATTTACAACCTAATCAATAATAATTAATCATCTTATTTTAAAGTAGTACCCTTTTAGCTTTTCGTGGATGTTATAAAAATGATTAAAAAAATAAGAAATATTGATCTGTTTTACCAGAGTTTTGAGAAAATCTACCTTCTGAGAAGGTCTACTTTTTGAAATCTGTTGACGGCGGAGGGATCCGACCCTCCTTTAGTAATTTAGAGTAATATATGGCTGAAAGTGGAGAATAAGGCGGATCCCCGGGGCTCGGTGAGCCTCTCCGCCCTGGAGGCCGCGGCAGGACGGATGTAAGTCTCAGAGGGCATCCAGCAGGACACCAGGAGACGCAGGACATTAACAAAGCGTGAAATTAAAGTCGCCGCCGCCCGCCGGAGCCTAATAGAGCCCTGCAGTATTACTGTAATGATCTGTAACAGGAGGAGGAGGACTGGAGATTACTCTGAGATACTAATTATACTGTACCTATAGAACAGTATGAAGAACGGTGGGGTGCAGAAACACTTTATATACCTTCAGAGTAAAGGTAGAGTTCGGTTTGGGCTATAAACTCTGAATCCTGTACAACAGAGGAAACTCTTACTCTTCCTTTCCTGGGGTGGTCCTGATAAGTGCCACTTCCCTCATCTACAGACAATACAGAAAATTCCACAGGAAAAAAATCCATAGAAAATTTACAAAAAAATCCACAGAAAAATTCCATAGATGATTATACAAATAAATACAGATAAATGCACAGAAAATCCACAAAAATCCACATTATATCCCAAGAAATCTACAGAAAATCCACAAAAATCCATGGAAAATCCACAGAAAAAATCAGCAGAAAAATACATAGAAAAAAATACAAAGGCAATCTACAAAAAATCCACAAAAATTCCACTAAAATTCGAAAATGAAAAAAAAAGACTAGCAAAAAACAAAAAACTCAAATAATTGCAAACAATAATAAAGTATATTTCAAAATATAGACTTGAAATAGATTTGAAATGCTCCAAACTGTCTTAAAATTAAACCTTTTTAAATTAAATTCTATTAAAAGTTGAATTAAAGGTTTTTTCATCCTGCTGTAAAGTTGACATTTATATGTATTTTTTTTATTATTATTATTATTTTACTATACTAGAGTAACTTAATAGAGTAAGTTTTGGAATTAATACAAACACTATTGTTTATGAAATGTTATTTCTTTTTTTATTCATTTCTTTTTTATTTATTTTATTATATACACCTTGCCTTAAAAATGCATGGCCTACAACACTGTGGCCAAGAACAATCAGACTTGCAGATTATATAAATATAGAACAGAAAAAAATACCAGAAGCAAAAGATTTTTACACCAAAATCCACAGAAAATCCAAAAAAAAGATTTTTACATTGACTTGCAGATTGTAGATTTTGCAGTGTTTAGTGTGTATTTGATGTTAGTGATGTTTTTAATGTGTTTAAAGGGTTAATTCAGGTGCGGATCTGAAGCAGTTTATTAGAGACTGAAATGATTACATTACTGAAAGTGTGCGATCGATCTGCGTCGGCGAGCGCGGGGAAAACTCTTATCTCCCTCTGCGGCGGTTATAAATCTGGTGATAATACCGGCCCGCTGAGTTTAAGTGCTCTACACTTGTTTGCTGTGTCTGAGGTGAGCTGATAACGTCTGCAGGCGGAGCTCATCTTGATCCTGGTGATGATGATTTACTTTCTCTGAATGAGGAGAAAAGAGAGGAAAATCCAGAGAGGAGAAGCTAATTCTCTTAGCTGTGTAGTTTATACTGATCAGCCACAACATTAGGACCACCTGCCCGATACTGACGAGTATAGAACCACACCTGAAGGGGTTCTGTAGTATTTAGTAGCAAAAAGTCCTGTAGTGAATTGTGAGGTGGGCGGAGCCTCTTCAGCACCATTAGATTGAATAGGTAAGAATTGGTGCCGTGACCCGGTCATCTCTGGTTCACCAGGAAGACCTGCCTGATGTTCTAGAATTGTCTAGAACACCATATTTAGATTCAGATGACTATTTAAGATTTTTTTTTATTTTTATATTTATTAGCTGCTCATTAAAGGAGGACAAGGACATAAACAAGCATAAAACTCGAGACAAAAAAATAGAAAAGAGAAAAAATAACAACAAAAGAAAAAGAAAACTGAGAAAACAAAGTAAAGAAAAGATAATAAAAGAAAAGCTAGATTTTGGTAAAGATAATTTATTTATTAATAGTAGAGGAGAAAAAATATATAACACAAAAATAAATAAATAAACAATGGTTGGTTAATAAATACATAAATAAAACTGGAAATAATAATGAACTAATATATATTTACACAATAAATATTTAATTTATTTTTTTCCGTTTTAAATTCAGAACATAATTTTTTTCCTTTCGATATTTAAACATTTTTATTGCAGATTTCATTTGATTAATTATTTATTTTGTTAAGTTTTGGCACAAATTAATGCAATATATTTTACTCCACAAAAAAACACAGAAAAGCTACAAAAATTCACAGAATCCACAGACAATCCACAAAAACATGAAAAGCAAAGACTGACAAAATCCAAACTCAAATAACGTTTAAATAACTGCAAAGAATAATAAAGTAACCAAGTAACTTTTGAAAATATGTATTTGATATATATTTTTCTGATTTGAATTTGCAGCTTACACTTTTTTACACTTTTTCACACTTTTGTTTGATTCTTAAAATTTTGATTGCAGATTTATTTTTTATTTTTTTTTGTGTGTGTAAAACTTTAACCACAAAATTAACTCCATTGATTTTATGAATTTAATGAATATTGTGTCCCCTTGACGAATCCTTACTCAGAAACACCGTAGATCCATTACTGAATGTATAAGTAATCTGAGAAAACAGTAAAATAAAGAGAAAATGGTAAAGTGCTGCTGTTACTCTCCACCCCTCTCCTGATCCTCCATCAGCTCTGGTTCTTTACTCTCTCTGTTCGTTGGCTGGCGGTAAGTGACGGGCGGTGCGGTTAATTGGCGGGGCTGTGTAGAGACGCCGGGTCTAAGGAGGTAATGGACGCTGGGTAATGACCCCGGCGTGAGATCCAGCACTATCACAACAACTCAAACACCGTTACTGCACCAGTCAATAAAAACAACCATCACCTCGTCCTCAGCCCGAGCCGACCAATCACTGAGCTTCTCAGAGAAAATCTCGCTAACAATGCGTTAATCCATAGCTACCCCCGCTATCTATTTATTTATTTAATAATAAACCATAAACTAAAGAGCAATGTGTGAATCTAGCACTACCTATATATTGGCCATTCCACTGCATGGGTGCCATTTGCCTGTTTTCTATTAATGTTACCTGAGATTAATGGATGTACATTGTTTTTAGATTTACTTATCATATCAGAGTGATTGTAAATGCATCACAAAGCTGCTTATATTCATATTCATCTGTAGCTGGTGAACCTAAATACCAGATTATTATAAATGTGATTATTGTGTAGGCCATGTAATCATATATAAGATAAGAGAGATGTGAAAACGTTTCATTTCTGAGCTTAAAAAAATCAATAACATCATAAATCTGCAGTCAATAATCCCTCATCATTCCCTCATCTTTCCCTCATCTTTCCTCTCAGCTGTTTGTTCAGGATCTGATACTAAAGCTATCTGGATGCTCTGACAAAACATTTCTTCTCAACGGTGGAAAACCTATTGTTTTTTTTAAAGAAGTTATACATTTTGTATTATATATTATACTGTATTTAGCACCATTATGCTCAATGTAGCCCATGTAGATCACTCACTGCCCTCAGAGCATTTAAAAAAATACATAGTTAAATAAATATACTGTAAAATACTGTGATATTATGGTATTATAGGTATTAGAGTCTATATTTCAGCGTAAATAACATACAATCTACCTTCTGAACTCAGCAGTAAGCCATGCAGTTTTATATTTCTAAATAAAACCGTTAATACGTCTCCAAGCCCTGCAAACATGTTCATGTGATGAATTTGTGTTACAAAAAAAAATACAAATTCAATTAAATCTTACATAATAAACATGTGCATTAATGCTTTAACCTTGACAACACTAAAATACATACACAATAGATACATTTATAGTCTGTGTTTTCTTAGAATCTGTCTTTTTTCTTACTAGAAAAATGCAGCTGTGTTCCTGAAAGGATGAATAAATAGAGATTTTGTGGATCAGGCCACGCCCACTTCCAGTTCAAATTGAGCTGATAATTAACCCGATAAGTAAATCTAAAAACAATGTACATAGATTAATCTCAGGTAGAATTAATATAATATAAGTGCGTATAATCTAAAATATATGGTTGATCTATCTACTATATACAATGTAATTTCCTGTATAGATAAATTTTATATATTTTAGATTGGTTTATGAATACAAATACTTTATTATTCTCTTTTCACCCTGGTATTCAATGCTCAGGACAGATCTTAATGTGCTTCTTTTCAAGCCACTCCATTTTTCCTTGGCCATATGTTTGGGTCATTGTCATGCTGGAAGGCCCATCCACAACCCATCTTCAGTGTTCTTACTCAAGATTCTACAGTACGTAGCCGGGTTTACGTAGTGGTTGAATGGTAGTTGTGCGGTAGTTGGACAGTCAATGGATGGTAGTTTGGCAGTATTTGAGCAGTAGTTGAGCAGTTGTACAGTTGGATGGTTGTTGGGTGGAAGTTGAAAGGTTGTTGGATGGTAGTTTGGCAGTATTTTGGCAGTAGTTGGACTGTTGCTAATTGGTAGTTGGAGAGTTGCTGGGTGGTAGTTTGGCAGTATTTGGGCAGTTGTTTTACAGTTGTTGGATGGTAGTTGGATGGTCGTTGGGTGGTAGTTAAATGGTTGTTGGATGTTAGTTGTGCAGTAGTTGGGCAGTTGTTGAACAGTTATTGAAACATAGTTGGACAGTCGTTGGATGGTAGTTTAGCAGTATTTGGGCAGTATTTGGGCAGTTTATGGACAGTTGTTGGATGGTTGTTGGGTGGTGGTGGAACGGTTGTTGGTAGTTTGGCAGTATTTGAGCAGTAGTTGGAAAGTTGTACAGTCATTAGGTGGTAGTTGAACAATTGTTGAATGGTAGTTTGGAAGTATTTGGGCAGTATTTGGTCAGTTGTTGAACAGTAATTGGATGGTAGTTAGACAGTTGTTGGATGGTAGTTTGGCAGTAATTGGGCAGTTGTTGAACAGTTATTTAATGGTAGTTGGATTGTCTTTGGGAGGTAGTTGAACAGTTGTTGAATGGTAGTTGTGCGGTGGTTGGGCAGTTATTAAACTGTTATTGGATGGTAGTAGGACAGTCAATGGATGGTAGTTTGGCAGTATTTGAGCAGTTTCTGGACAGTTGTTTTACAGTTGTTGGATAGTAGTTTGGAAGACGTTGAACAGTTGTTAGATGGTGGTTGAATGGTCGTTGCATGGTAGTTAACAATATGTTGAACGATAGTTGGACAGTCATTGGATGGTAGATTGGCAGTGGCTGGACAGTTGTTGGATGGTCGTTGGGTAGTAGTTGAACAGTTGTTGAATGGTAGTTGTACAGTTGAGCGATAGTTGGACAATATTTGGAAAATAGTTAGACAGTTGTTGGTCAGTTGTTGGATGGTAGCTAACCAAGAATAGCATGAGCAGGGAGACCAATATGGTCGACCACCACGACAAAGCATGAACAATATTAAATCCAACATTTACTATGCAGTTCCAACGCAGGTTTTCATCCATCTTTACCATTTGAAACCAGCTTATTCTAAAATAAACTGTAGAATATCCAGACGAAATGCAGTACTCTCACTTTAAAGCTGTAAATGTTGTAGAAATAACAGGTTTTCGCCTTTATTGAACCTCTCACCAGCCCAGGCCACCATCTCGCCAGTGAGTGGTCAATATCTGGACAGCATGTCTCCAAGCGGCTTCTCTTTGGAGGAGATGTTAATGGAGGGCGGCCGAAAGCCACCGAGTCGTCCCAGGGGGCATTTCCAGATATCCGCCATGATACCCAATCTGCCCCCATTAGTGCGCTCTCCAGCCATCAAAAACAGAGCTTCACGTACACTGAATTAAATATTAACCAGTTAATATCCATTTGCTGATGCTCTCGCTGCGAGACGGTGAAAAGCCAGAGTCCCTCCAGGCTTTCTTACGAGTAATGACTCCAACAGACCAGCCTGCAGAGCCAGCGCTGAAATCTCCACCACCTTCTGATGAAGTTACTCAAACACATCTTAAAAAAAAAAGAGAGAATTACGACATTTTTTACTGGTATCCACAGCTGGTATTGACCATAGTGTTGCTGTTAAGAGCGTTGGGCGTAAATCTGGGTCAAGACTGGGTTATCCACCATAATATACAATAATAATCCCATCAAAAACATCACATACAGTATCCCACTTAATACCATAGCAACCACCTAGCAACAACATTAAATATTACAGTATCCACCTCAATATCAAATCAACCACCTACAAACAGTATTAAACTCTAGAGGATCCACCCCAGTATCATAGCAGTCACCTAGAAACAACATTTAACGCTAGACGATGCACCCCAATACCACAGCAACCACCTAGAAACATTACATATTACAGTATCCACCTTAATACTGTAGTAACCGCCTAGTAACAACATTAAACACTATAATATCCACCCCAATACCACAGCAATCACCTAGAAACAACACCAATACCACAGCAACCACCTAGAAACAATACCAATACACAGCAACCACAGAGAAACAACCCCAAAACCACAGCAACCACCTATAAACAACACCAAAACCACAGCAACCACCTAGAAACAACACCAATACACAGCAACCACAGAGAAACAACACCAAAACCACAGCAACCACCTAGAAACAACACCAATACACAGCAACCAAAGAGAAAAACTTTAAACTCAAGATTATCCACCCCAATAACACACCAACCACCTATAAACAGCATCAATACCACAGCAACCACCTAGAAAAAAACATTAAACACTAGATGATCCGCACAGATACCACAGCACCCATATAGCAACAACATTAAATAGCCCATTAACCACCCCAATACCACAGCAACCACCGAGAAACAACATTTAACACTAGAGGATCCACCTTAATACCACAGCAGCCATCTAGCAACAATATTAAACACCCTACTAACCACCCTAATATCAATGCAACCACCTAGAAAAAAACATCAAACACTGCAGGATCCACCCCAATACCACAGCAGCCGCCTAGAAACAGTAAGCACTACAGTTTCAGCCACAGTATCACAGCAACCACCTAGCAACAACAATAATACCACAACAACCACTTAGAAAAACGCTAGACGATCCACCTTAATATCAAAGCAGCTACCTAGCAACAACAGTAAACACACCACCAACCACCCCAATATGAATGCAACCACCTAGAAACAACATTAAACATTACAATACCCACCTCAGTACCACAACAACCACTTAGCAACAACATTTAACATTACAGTATCCACCTCAACACCATAGCAACCACCTAGAAACTACATTAAACAGTATAGTACTCAACTAATACTCACCTAATCTTACATAGCGAACATATCTGAATATTATATTGTAATTTGTATTAATGATATTTCACGATACATCTGATATAGAATCAAATCAGATTAATATTTTATTAGCTAGAATTGTTGATATATTTCTGATATATTTCTGATATATTGATAGCAGGTATTGATTCTCCACCCGTGCTGTCGTCTCTCTGTCGCTCGGCTGGATGAATTTATTCCAGCTTTGATTTTTCTGTAAAAAAAACAGCTGCTTTAGATTCTTCAGCAAATCCTTCATCCTTCTCTAACCCGCCTCCCTCCATCCCTCCATCCCTCCTCCATCCCTCCTTCATCCCTCCACTCCACCTGGAGATGAGGATTGTTTGCTGGGACTCCAGAGAGCTGAAGGACATTAGTTGGAGCTGCTGCTGCTCGTCTCTCTGATGGTCCTTCAGATGTTATTTTCTCTTCTTATTTCCTCAGAATTGAGTCCCAAAACAGAGCTCAATTTAACCCCCAACAACTACACTGCAAACATCTTTACAACAGTAGACAAAATATATATAAACTGAAGAATACACTTTAAATTCTGTGTTTTACATAATTTTAAATATGTTTTGTATTGTAGATTAATACTAAACTCATCTGAACTATGAAGAAAAACAAAGCTTTGTGAGGTAGAGTCACCTGAAGTTCAGACTTTCAGTTAACAGCTGTGCTGTGAGTGTTATTCTCAGTCAATCCAAAAAGAAGAATTTCAAGAGTTTTGAAACTATCCTCAAGTACAGTCACCGCAAAAACCATCAAAAACATTGTAATAATGAGTATTAATCAATATATCCAAGCTGATTGATCACCATAACCAATATAACCAAGGTAGTTGACAAACATGACCAACATAACCAAACTGGTTGACCAACATGACCAATATAACCAAGCTAATTGACCAACATAACGAATATAACCAAGCTGGTTGGCCACTAATACCATCGTAACAAATCTTCTATAACTGAAGGCACCTGTCTATGAAAAATGATATGAAAGTAAATAAATAATGTAGAAATGAAAGTGTGTAACAGTGGGTAGACCTATTTTAATCACAGACTGGGAACAGATGTTTTATTAAGTGGTTTATTAATATGGAGACCATGACCAACATATCCAAGCTGGCTGACAACCATGGCCAATATGATCAAGATGGTTGACCACCATAACCAATATTTTCAAGCTAGTTGACCAACATGATCAACAAGAGTTTTTTGGTTTGTTTAACCATGTAGAAAAAAAGCTAAAACACCACATTATTTTACAGATATACTACATATACTACAGTATACTACAATGCTAGAGACATACTACAATGCTAGTTCCAGGCTAACAGCTCTGATGGGGTTTTACTTTGATCTGGTGTTTGCTGGAAAAGAATGAGAATATGCAAATCTTCTATAACTGAAGGCACCTGCCAACGAAAAATGATATGAAAGTAAAGAAATAATGTGGAAATGAAAGTGTGTAACAGTGTGTAGACCTATTTTAATCACAGACTGGGAACAGATGTTTTATTAAGTGGTTTATTAATATGAGCACCATGACCAACATAACCAAGCTGGTTGACCAACATGACCAATATGCCAAAGCTAGTTGGCCTCTATTACTAACATAACCAAGCTAGTTGACCAAAATCTATCTATCTATACTAAATGTCCACCCACCCACCTATCTTTCCATCAATCCACCCATCCATCCATCCTTTCATTCATCCATCTATCCATCCATCCATCCTTTCATCCATCCATCCTTTCATCCATCCATCCGTCCATCCTTTCATCCATCCATCCACCCATCCATCCTTTCATCCATCCTTTCATCCATCCTTTCATCCATCCATCCATCCTTTCATCCATCCACCCATCCATCCTTTCATCCATCCTTTCATCCATCCTTTCATCCATCCATCCATCCATCCATCCATCCATACATCCATCCTTTCATCCATCCATCCATCCATCCATCCATCCATCCATCCATCCATCCATCCTTTCATCCATCCACCCATCCAACCTTTCATCCATCCTTTTATCCATTCACCCATCCATCCATTCTTTCATCCATCCATCCATCCATCCATCCATCCATCCATCCATCCATCCATTCATCTAATCAGCTTAAAATATACGAATCCAACCGAATCTATACGGAAATAGACGAAATTGCACGAAGCGGTCCGAAGCACAGCGAGTTTAAGCGAGACACTGTCGAAGCTTTCCGAACCTCTCCGAAAATACCCGAACAGCTCCGATGAAGTCCGAACAGCTCCGAAGATTGGTTTGAGCGAAAACCGCTCTCACGAGTGACAAGGCGGGAGAAGGGAGACCAGCAGCCAATCACAGAGCGCAGGAGGCGGGCGCTATAGACACTTTGAGCCAATGGCAGCTGCGAGGGGGCGTGGTCAGGCGGAATACGGGTGGAGTTGGTGGGAATGATTGGAGACTGTGGAGAAGGCGAGCGGAGAGCGCGAGGAAAGTGTGCAGGAGCGCCGGTAACGGGATTTACAGCAGCGAGACATACGAGGTTTTTACCGTGGAGCGCGAGGGAGCAAAGCTACAGGATCAAAGAGTGGATTTGTGTTTGTTTGCTTGTTTGTTTGGCGGTTTGCTCGGGTTTTAAGGCGGGAGTGAAATGCGAGCTGGCACGGAGCGCCGGAGACACGGTGAGTTCACAAACGCCGTATTTATATTAATATTTATTATTATAATATTAATACATATTATTTCACGCTGTTAATGTGTGGCACTGGTCCTGAAAAATGATCTAAACTGTTCAGACAAACTTGTGCTCAAAGCGTTCTGCAGAAACAAACAAATAAAACACGATAAAAAAAAAAAAACATGAAAACACGCTGGTTTCAGTCGATTAGGATTTTTTGGCTGCGTTCACATTGGGTGACATTCTGAACTGATTCGAATCCGGTTTTTTTTCTTCTACCTTAAGCTGCATTGCCTTAACGTGACACAGACCTGCAATTATCAAGGGCTTATATAGCTATTCGAATTTTCTAATGTGGTCTTTAGATAAATCAGATAATTTTGTAAAAACGATATTCCAGGTGATAGGACACTATTTAATTAAAAAAAAAAGAATTTCAATAATATATTACTGCAAAAAATGCATGTCATTTAGTGGAAAATAAAGAAAATAAAAGAAATGATGTTGCAAAAAAACATTTATTACAAAACTAAAGTAAAGCATATTTAGAGCATGCATGCAAACTGTAAACATATACAATTAAAGTAAATAAGTAAATACAGTGAAGAGAAAACAAATACAAATACAATACAAAACTATATATTATTTTGTGTTAATTGTTTTTCTGTACATATGTTACATATCAGTATTTTTGTGATACAATATTTCTGGTGATAAAAAAAACAAGAATATACTACTGCAAAGAAATGCATGTCATTTAGTAGAAAGTAAAGAAAAAAATATATAAATGTTTGTTTATTTCATAAACTTAACAAGACCCTGACTTACATCTTTAAAAATATAACAAAAATAAGTAAAAAAGTAAAACAAATACTAAACAAATTGCTTTGAAAATAATCACAACATCACAGTATGTAGTTTTTTTCTATTGTGTCAATGGTTTCAGAATTTCGATCCTAGATAGATTGGATACATATTGTTTACATATCAAATTAGTGGGCATGCAACATGTGATCAAATGTGAATGGTCAAATTTCTAAACCAGTTTCATATTACTGATTAATCTATTCAGATTATATTGTTTATTAGGTAACTACATTCTGATCATGCACACACTGTACATTATGTTAAATCGAACAGATATCTGATTTAGAACCATTTATGAATTGCTGTGTTTACATTGCCAGGCTGAAGTGACTCAAATCAGATCTGGTTTTATTTTTTTTTAGAACTTTTTAAAATCAAATTCATACAATCTTTTTCAACTACCATATTTTTTTTCGGACTATAAGGCACACCAAATTATAAGGTGCATTATGCTACACTAGTAAGGAACAGGGGTGACGCCATGTTTTCCGTCTAATTCAAAAAAGTTAAGCTAAATAAAATAAACAAACTTGTAATTCTTAAAAAAAATAATATTTTAAAGTCAAGGGGTGAGTAAAGTGCTTCGGTTTATTTACAGTAAGCTTAAATTTGCAGATTTCCACTATGGTTAGCAACGGTTAGCGCTAGTAAATGCTGTTCGACAGCGCTACACTAAGGAACCCTGAGTGTTTCAGTACTCCAGGGCGGTATTAGTTAGCAGTTTGTCCCATGTAGCTTATTTTAACATGGTAAACACGCAGAATACAGTCCAATATACTCACCTCTGAACGGCCAAAGAGCTAATGCTTAGCACGCTTAGCGGCTAATGCTAATGCTGCTGCACCCAGCTTTAGTGCTGGAGAAACTTCAATAAACTCCTGACGGCTACAGGCCTCGACAATTAATTCAGATTCTTTGCTCAGATATATAATGTTCGCCCACAAATCGGATATGCATCTAATCTAGGACCACATATAAATACATATATATGACCATGTTTAGACTGTAGGCCTGATTCTGATTGTATCCAGATTATTTTTTTTATAGTGTAAACAGTCAGAAACCTTATGAAATACGATTTTTTATGCAATTGTTACATTTATTAAAATCTGATGACAATTTTTGCATTTTTTAATATCTCAGTTCGGGGTGTGCCATATCATATGTTACTATATGCAATAATAGAATTTACATTTTTTTTTTGCAGTAGTGTATTCCTAAAATATATATATATATATATATATATTTTTTTTTTTATTGTTTTTATGAGTATTGTTATCACAAAAATACTATGAAATATCATAATAATATTTTAGGGCCATAAAAAATGTACTACAAAACTAAAGTACAGAATATTTAGTGCATGCATACAAATCTTTTTTTTTTTTTTGCAAAGAAATAAGATTGCAATCAGATTTGTACAGATGTTTCAGTCTATCAAATCCAATCCAGAGTATTGGAAGTGGTTGAAACCACAGCAACCCATTCAGATACATAGGATTGTGATGTCAAGAGAGGCAAATCCAATCTCATTACTTGCAAATTACAGTGTGGACAGTCGTCTAAACACATCTCAACACATCAACGATTTTATCCCTCCAGTCTGAACATATCCAGTGTGATTTTAATCTGTTTTCAAAAATATCAGTTTTTGCATGTTCACACAGCCTTGAATAATTCAGATCTGTGTCACATTAAAAAAGCTAAACATCTGCCAGCTTTGAGACATATATCTCCCGCATGCATCCTCCAGCTCGAGCTCCTCAGCTGCATGCATGCTGCAGGTTGCAGCCAGGCTGAAATCCTGGATGATTAATGAAGCATTGCTGCTGCTGCTTCTGTTGCTGGAGTGAAACTGAATACTGGTGGCAGAAGAGAGAGAGAGATATAAAGATAGATAGAGGGAGAGAAACGGAGGGAGAGAGAGGCTGTGCATGCCTTATTTTGAGCTTTGGACATCCTGTTGGATCGTTGCACACGAATGCGTGCAGAAGTTGAGCGTTTCTGTGCAGTTTGAGTTGTGGTTTTACCGGAATTATCAATTCCACCTTAAATGCTGCACTTATATACGGAGCGCCTTTGAGCTGCTTAGCGGTAAATAATGGGGCGTTTAAGGTGGAACGGGATAATTCTGGAGTGAAGTTGAAAATGCAGTTTTTTGCGCTGTGTATGTTAGCTGGTGTTCATATATGTGTGTTATATGTGTATATATGAATATATATATATATATATATATATATATATATATATATATATATATATATATATATATATATATATATATGTGTAAGAGCATGCATGACTGCTGCTGTTGTGCACCCAAAAGACTAAAGCAAAAAAAAAAAAGAAAAATAAGTTTGACGTTTTTGTATTGCACTCATCAGACAGAGGAAAAAGTAATGGTCTCTAGAAGCGTGCATCATGGTTCTGATGGTTTTTAAGCTCTTAAGGTCTGAGTTATGTAAAAGAGAGAGAGAGAACGAGAGAAAGAGAGAAAAAAGAGAGAGAGCTGCTGTCAGGTGATGCTGAGCAGTAAACAGGATTTACTGCTGCTTCATATAGAGGACGAGATCAGACTAGATCCATCACTCATGCATCATACAGCTGCTGTGCCTCAAATGCATCGGATTTGTGCTGTCAGTAGGCGTGCATCAGGCAGAAATCAAAATATGTGCATATCAGAGTATATATTTCTTGCATTTTATTAAATTTAATAAAAATATGTGAGAAAAGTGAGTATGCATAGAACATTTGGCAACTAAATCTATATAAACATCATAAACACCATTATTTATAATGTTCTCTATCAGTTAAACCTGGTTTCATACAGTAAATGATTTATGATTAGAATAGCGCTGCTGAGGTAATTGTATGATTAGTATAGCACTGCTGAGGTAAATGTAAAGGTTTGATTAGTATAGCACTGCTGAGGTAAATGTAAATGTATGACTAGAATAGCCCTGCTGAGCTAAATATATGATTAGAATAGCACTGCTGAGGTAAATGTAGAATTAGAATAGCACTGCTGAGATACAGTAAATGTATGATTAGAAAAGTACTGCTACAAAACTGTAAATGTATGATTAGAGTAGAACTGCTGAGATACAGTAATTGTATAATTAGAATAGCACTGCTTAGAAAAAGTAAATGTATGATTAGAATAGCACTGCTGAGGTAAATGTAAATGTATGATTATAAAAGCACTGCTGAGGCAAATGTACGATTAGATTAGCATTGCTTACGTACATTTGTGGGGATTTGTCAGTATGTTTGCTAAATATTTGTTATTCTGTATGTATTGTTATTTGGTATATCTATCTCTAATTTTGTATTAAAAAGTGTTATATATTTTGATATATATGTTATATTTATAGTAAGGCCCGGTGTTTTAGGGCTGCTATAGGCTGTTATGTGTCCTTGTGAAGGTGTGACTGATGTTAATGGGGATTTTATAAGTACATTGATTTTATTGTAAGAAGCTAAAGCACAATGCTGCTTCTCTTCTGAAAGCCTGAGTGAAGAGTCTTTAGAGATTCTACACAAAGCACTTTTGTCCTGCTGCAGCGTTTTATTCTTGTGTTCTTGGT
Source organism: Astyanax mexicanus (assembly GCF_023375975.1). Taxonomy (NCBI): domain Eukaryota; kingdom Metazoa; phylum Chordata; class Actinopteri; order Characiformes; family Acestrorhamphidae; genus Astyanax; species Astyanax mexicanus. Next base: position 56,448,133 of record NC_064411.1, on the reverse strand, counting down.
TGGGTTTTTTTGTCCCCCTCCTCTCGTCCCACTCGGCCTGAAGCAGAACCTTCAGTGTTATTTTAAGAAGAAGAAGAAGCCGAGGAGACGCTTTACCACCTTAACACACCAAACTCAACTCAACACTGCAGACCCGCCTGCTCTACACTACCTCCACTTTTACAGATGGACCAAGTAGTTTTAGTTGGAACCAAAACTGAACAAATTAAAAATTAGAACAAAATTAAAACGGTTCAAAATTTAAAATTTGAACAAAATTAAAACGGTTCAAAATGAAAAATCTGGCCAAAATTTAAACCAAACTAAATTAAACATTCAATCAAAAACGGTTAACCAAAATCGAATACTTATTTGACTGAATACTGAAAATCTAGACAAATTAAACATTCAGAAAAAAATATACTGAAGACAATGAAACCAAAATTGAAACCGAACGGGCAAAATTTATATTGGAAGAAAATTCAACTTTTTGCCAAAATTGAAACGCAGCAAAATAAACATTCGTCCAAAATTAAAAGCAACCAGATTAAACATCTGGACAAAATTTAACCAAAATTAAACTGCACAAAATGAAAGATTTGGCCAAAACTAAAAGCAAAAAAATTAAACCTTCAACCAAAATCGAAAGTAAATGCTTCTTACTAATTTGACTGAATACTGAAATTCTGGACAAATTAAATATTCAGAAAAAAATTAACCAGACGAAAAGGAATCAATTGGTCAAAATTAAACTTGAACAAAATAAAAAAATTGACAAAATTAAAACAGAATAAAATAAAAAAATTGAAAAAACAAAAACAACCAAAATTGAAATTAAACACTTCTTACTTATTTGACCGAATACTGAAATTCTTTTTTTTTTTTTTTTTTTCAGATAAATTATTTTCAGATAAATAATTTTGGTTGCAGTATACCCCTACAATTCTTTTCCTACACCATGATATAAAAAAAGGCTTTGAGCTGAAAAAAAAAAAAAAAAAAATATATATATATATATATATATATATATATATATATTAATGTTAGTACAACATTTAAGCGCAGAATATTAACTGCAAACAACCAATTAAAAGTAAAAACTGTAAATAGATTTTTTCATGTTTTTTTTCATTCTATGTTAAAAACTCATTCCTGTTACTTTAAGTTCCAGTAACAGGAGTGATTTCTTTTGTCATAAATATAAATTATTTGAATATGCAGTCTATAACCATTTCTTTACAAGAAAAACTTTTTTGGGGGGAAAATGAAGGGAATCAGTGGATTTGCTTTTAAAAACATGATTTTTAAATTTCTCATGAGTTTTGTAACCATATTCAGATGCAGCTGAGATTGACCAGTACAGGTTTTGAGTAGTTAAATATATGAATTATTAAAAATGTGTATGTATGTATATTTGGGACATACGGTATGAATGTGCCCACATCCTGCCAGGTTATAAACTGGCGAGTGTGTGTGTGTGGGTACCCGCCACCCTGTCTTCCTCCTCTCGCTGGCACTGAGAGCTAATTGGCAGTTTCGCGTGGCGCTGGCTCTGTACTGCCACATGCTGAAAGCCGCTCTGTGCCGGCTCCCCCTGCTGCCGCGGCTCTGCGCTCCATATGTGCCGGGTTTGGGTAATTTCAGGGCCGGCTGTAATGAGAGCTGGGCGGTTGTGGCGCGCTGGTTGTGGGTTTGGATATCGGCGTTTACGGGGTTTATCTGGGCGCGGGATGATGGCGGCACGCCGGCAGCTGGCGCTGGAATACGCGGCGTTTTATTTTTACAGGCGGTGGCAGCAGCAGGGGCGGGTTTCTGACCTGCCACACAGACGCTGAGAACTTCAGAGCGTTCAGAGCCGAGATTAAACCCTGAGGTTTAGACCTGGATCACTCTCTCAGAGCTCCGGCTCAGGGGTGGTCGATATGCTTTAATATCGGTATTTTTCACACTATAAGGTGCCCTTAAAATACTTTAATTTTCACATAAATCATCAGAGCGTCTTATAATCCGGTGCTCCTTATGTATGAATTCTATGAGTCAGGTATTAAGGAGCAGTAAAGACACTCTGCTGAAGATCAGAGTTTGTTATAAAGGTGAGTTTTTAGTGAAGTTTCTCCAGCACTAAGGCTAGGTGCAGCAGCATTAGCATTAGCCGCTAACCACACTAAGCGCTAGCTCTTTGTCCATACAGAGGCGAGTATATCAAAGTGTATCAAAATATATCAGAGTATATGGGTTACCAGAACACTCAGGGTTCCACAGTGTAGCGTTGTCGGATGGCATTTACCGGCATTAAGCACTGCTATACATGGCTAATCACGGCTAATCACAGCTAGCGCTGCTGCTAACCACTCTGTTGAAAATATAGTAAATCTAAGCTTACTGTAAATAAACGGAAGCTCTTTACTCACCCAAATAAACCGTTTTCAGGAGAGAAATCTGTGTAGATTAACATATCAACAATATTATCACGATGCAGTATTATCATGATACAGTATCACAATACGATATTAGCACAGTACGATGTTATCATGATGCGATATGATCACAATGTGATATGATCACGATACAATATTATCATAATATGATATCACAATATGGTATCATATAATCACGATACAACATTACAATATTAGCATAATACAATATTATTAAGATACAATATCACAATACATTATTACAATATTATTAAGATACAATATTACAATAATATCACGATACAATATTACAATATTAAGATACAATAATATCACGATACAAAATTACAATATTATCACAACACAGTATTACAATATTATCACGATAAAATAATATCACGATACAATATTACAATATTAAGATACAATATTATCACGATACAATATTACAATATTATCACGATACAGTATTACAATATTATCCCGATACAGTATTACAATATTAGCACGATAAAATAATATCACGATACAATATTACAACATACAATATTATTAACATACAATATCATGATAAAATATTACAATATTATCATGATACAATATTACAATATTATCATGATACAATATTACAATATTATCACGATACAATAATATCACGATACAATATTACAATATTATCATGATACAATATTACAATATTATCACAATACAGTATTACAATATTATCATGATACAATATTACAATATTATCATGATACAATATTACAATATTATCACAATACAGTATTACAATATTATCATGATACAATATTACAATATTATCATGATACAATATTACAATATTATCATGATACAATATTACAATATTATCACAATACAATATTACAATATTATCATGATACAATATTACAATATTATCACAATACAATATTACAATATTATCATGATACAATATTACAATATTATCATGATACAATATTACAATATTATCACAATACAGTATTACAATATTATCACGATAAAATAATATCACGATACAATATTACAATATTATCATGATACAATATTACAATATTATCACGATACAGTATTACAATATTATCACGATAAAATAATATCACGATACAATATTACAATATTATCATGATACAATATTACAATATTATCACGATACAGTATTACAATATTATCACGATAAAATAATATCACGATACAATATTACAATATTATCACGATACAATAATATCATGATACAATATTACAATATTATCATGATACAATAATATCACAATACAATATTACAATAATATCATGATACAATATTACAATATTATCACGATACAGTATTACAATATTATCACGATAAAATAATATCACGATACAATATTACAATATTATCACGATACAATAATATCATGATACAATATTACAATATTATCATGATACAATAATATCACAATACAATATTACAATAATATCATGATACAATATTACAATATTATCACGATAAAATATTACAATATTATCATGATACAATATTACAATATTATCACGATACAATATTACAATATTATCACGATACAATAATATCATGATACAATATTACAATATTATCATGATACAATATTACAATATTATCACAATACAATATTACAATATTATCATGATACAATATTACAATATTATCACAATACAATATTACAATATTATCATGATACAATATTACAATATTATCACGATACAATATTACAATATTATCATGATACAATATTACAATATTATCACAATACAATATTACAATATTATCATGATACAATATTACAATATTATCACAATACAGTATTACAATATTATCACGATAAAATAATATCACGATACAATATTACAATATTATCACGATACAGTATTACAATATTATCACGATAAAATAATATCACGATACAATATTACAATATTATCACAATACAGTATTACAATATTATCACGATAAAATAATATCACGATACAATATTACAATATTATCACGATACAATAATATCATGATACAATATTACAATATTATCATGATACAATAATATCATGATACAGTATTACAATATTATCACGATAAAATAATATCACGATACAATATTACAATATTATCACGATACAATAATATCATGATACAATATTACAATATTATCACGATAAAATAATATCATGATACAATATTACAATATTATCACGATACAATAATATCATGATACAATATTACAATATTATCACGATAAAATAATATCACGATACAATATTACAATATTATCACGATACAATAATATCATGATACAATATTACAATATTATCATGATACAATAATATCATGATACAGTATTACAATATTATCACGATAAAATAATATCACGATACAATATTACAATATTATCACGATACAATAATATCATGATACAATATTACAATATTATCACGATAAAATAATATCATGATACAATATTACAATATTATCACGATACAATATTATCATGATACAATATTACAATATTATCACAATACAGTATTATCATGATACAGTGATGCAGGTACGATACAGATATAGTTTATATGCTTTTTGTTAGACTATTATTATTATTGTTTTACACCAAATCTGAGTCCTAGTGAATGTATGTAAAAAATGAAGAGATCACTTCAGTTTCTGAATCAGTTTCTCTGATTTTGCTGTTTATAGGTTTATGTTTGAGTAAAATGAACATTGTTGTTTTATTCTATAAACTACAGACAACATTTCTCCCAAATTCCAAATAAAAATATTTTAGTAATTTAAAGCATTTATTTGCAGAAAATTAGAAATGTCTCAAATAATGCAAAGAAACAAGTTAAACAAGTTCATATTCATAAAGTAGTTTTAAGAGTTCAGAAATCAATATTTGGTGGAATAACCCTGGTGGTTTTTAATCACAGTTTTCATGCATCTTGGCATCATGTTCTCCTCCACCAGTCTTACACTCTGCTTTTGGATAACTTTATGCTGCTTTACTCCTGGTGCTAAAATTCAAGCAGTTCAGTTTGGTGGTTTGATGGTTTGTGATCCTCCATCTTCCTCTTGATTATATTCCAGAGGTTTTACACTACCGTTCAAAAGTTTGGGGTCACGGAAACAATTTTGTGTTTTCCATGAAAAGTCACTTATTCACCACCATATGTTGTGAAATGAATAGAAAATAGAGTCAAGACATTGACAAGGTTAGAAATAATGATTTGTATTTGAAATAACATTGTTTTTACATCAAACTTTGCTTTCATCAAAGAATCCTCCATTTGCAGCAATTACAGCATTGCACACCTTTGGCATTCTAGCTGTTAATTTGTTGAGGTAAGCTGGAGAAATTGCACCCCACGCTTCTAGATGCAGCTCCCACAAGTTGGATTGGTTGGATGGGCACTTCTGGCGTACCATACGGTCAAGCTGCTCCCACAACAGCTCAATGGGGTTCAGATCTGGTGACTGCGCTGGCCACTCCATTACCAATAGAATACCAGCTGCCTGCTTCTGCTGTAAATAGTTGTTGTACAATTTGGAGGTGTGTTTAGGTTCATTGTCCTGTTGTAGGACGAAATTGGCTCTGATCAGGCGCTGTCCACTGGGTATGGCATGGCGTTGCAAAATGGAGTGATAGCCTTCCTTATTCAGAATCCCTTTTACCCTGTACAAATCTCCCACCTTACCAGCACCAAAGCAACCCCAGACCATCACATTACCTCCACCATGCTTAACAGATGGCGTCAGGCATTCTTCCAGCATCTTTTCATTTGTTCTGCGTCTCACAAACGTTCTTCTTTGTGATCCAAACACCTCAAACTTGGATTCATCCGTCCACAACACTTTTTTCCAGTCTTCCTCTGTCCAATGTCTGTGTTCTTTTGCCCATCTTAATCTTTTTCTTTTATTAGCCAGTCTCAGATATGGCTTTTTCTTTGCCACTCTGCCCTGAATCCCAAAATCCAGCAGCCGCCTCTTCACTGTAGATGTTGACACTGGTGTTTTGCGGGTACTATTTAATGAAGATGCCAGTTGGGGACCTGTGAGGCGTCTGTTTCTCAAACTAGAGACTCTAATGTACTTATCTTCTTGCTTAGTTGTGCAACGCGGCCTCCCACTTCTTTTTCTACTCTGGTTAGAGCCTGTTTGTGCTGTCCTCTGAAGGGAGTAGTACACACCGTTGTAGGAAATCTTCAATTTCTTAGCAATTTCTCGCATGGAATAGCCTTCATTTCTAAGAACAAGAATAGACTGTCGAGTTTCAGATGAAAGTTCTCTTTTTCTGGCCATGTTGAGCGTTTAATTGACCCCACAAATGTGATGCTCCAGAAACTCAATCTGCTCAACTGAAGGTCAGTTTTGTAGCTTCTGTAATGAGCTAGACTGTTTTCAGGTGTGTGAACATGATTGCACAAGGGTTTTCTAATCATCAATTAGCCTTCTGAGCCAATGAGCAAACACATTGTACCATTAGAACACTGGAGTGATAGTTGCTGGAAATGGGCCTCTATACACCTATGTAGATATTGCACCAAAACCAGACATTTGCAGCTAGAATAGTCATTTACCACATTAGCAATGTACAGAGTGTATTTGTTTAAAGTTAGGACTAGTTTAAAGTTATCTTCATTGAAAAGTACAGTGCTTTTCCTTCAAAAATAAGGACGTTTCAATGTGACCCCAAACTTTTGAACGGTAGTGTATATTCTTAAAATATCCTGAGAATATCGATATCGCAAAAACGATCTGAAGTATCGTGATGTAATGTAAAGGCCGTATCGCCGAGCCCTGCAGTGATTGGTGGGCTGGAGCCGCTGACAGGTCCTCAGTGCCGGCGGTAGCTGTGCCGGGTCGGCGCTGGCGGTAATGGAGTTAAGTGTGCGGTAGCTAATGCAGGCGTAATTTGGATGCTGATTGAAAACAGGTTTCCCTATTAGCTTCCCCACGGTGGCATTATAACCCATTTACTCCCAGGCTCTACTTTACGGGGCGTTGCCTTTTTAGCGGAAAGTGGATCCAGACGCCGGGCCAGGATCGGGCCGGACCACTCAGCTGCGGTTGGGCCGGGTTTAATATATTCTCCATATATAACAGTGTAAGAGTGTGTGTGTGTGTGGGGGGGGGGGGGGGGGGGTAATTGGAACAGCCTGGTTGGGAACTGAGTGGGTGAATGAAGAAACGAGACAGAATCACTTAAAACTGGATTTTTTGGACCCAGAAATCTGAACAAATACAGAATAAGCCTGATTTTCTTTGGTTACTACTTTTGCCGCACAGCACCGTTTTAATGATTTTGAATTTGCATTTTTTAAAACAAGTTTTAGACTCACAATCTTCTCAGAACCCTGATAAGACAGTGCATCAGTTGTTGTATAATGTAGTTTATGTGTAGTTTAGGTGTAGTTTATCTGTAGTTTATGGTGTGCGAGTTGTTGTATAATGTAGTTTATGTGTAGTTTATGGTGTGAGAGTTGTATAATGTAGTTTATGTATAGTTTATGTGTAGTTTTTGTGTAGTTTATAGTGTTTAGTTGTTTTATAATGTAGTTTATCTGTGGTTTATAGTGTTTAGTTGTTTTATAATGTAGTTTAGGTGTAGTTTATGTGTAGTTTATGGTGTGAGAGTTGTATAATGTAGTTTATGTGTAGTTTAGGTGTAGTTTATCTGTAGTTTATGTGTGAGAGTTGTATAATGTAGTTTAT